>NC_056461.1:43134409-43176909 GCF_018296145.1 Oncorhynchus tshawytscha
ACTGGGGACAGACACATTTTTACAGGGCTGTGGTAGAGTGGATGACTGGGGACAGACACATTTTTACAGGGCTGTGGTAGAGTGGATGACTGGGGACAGACACATTTTTACAGGGCTGTGGTAGAGTGGATGACAGGGGACAGACACATTTTTACAGGGCTGTGGTAGTGGGGAACACAGGGGACAGACACATTTTTACAGGGCTGTGGTAGAGTGGATGACTGGGGACAGACACATTTTTACAGGGCTGTGGTAGAGTGGATGACAGGGGACAGACACATTTTTACAGGGCTGTGGTAGTGGGGAACACAGGGGACAGACACATTTTTACAGGGCTGTGGTAGAGTGGATGACAGGGGACAGACACATTTTTACAGGGCTGTGGTAGTGTGGAACACAGGGGACAGACACATTTTTACAGGGCTGTGGTAGTGGGGAACACAGGGGACAGACACATTTTTACAGGGCTGTGGTAGTGGGGAACACAGGGGACAGACACATTTTTACAGGGCTGTGGTAGTGTGGAACACAGGGGACAGACACATTTTTACAGGGCTGTGGTAGTGGGGAACACAGGGGACAGACACATTTTTACAGGGCTGTGGTAGTGGGGAACACAGGGGACAGACATATTTTTACAGGGCTGTGGTAGAGTGGAACACAGGGGACAGACACATTTTTACAGGGCTGTCTTAGTGGGGAACACAGGGGACAGACACATTTTTACAGGGCTGTGGTAGAGTGGATGACTGGGGACAGACACATTTTTACAGGGCTGTGGTAGTGGGGAACACAGGGGACAGACACATTTTTACAGGGCTGTGGTAGAGTGGATGACTGGGGACAGACACATTTTTACAGGGCTGTGGTAGAGTTGATGACTGGGGACAGACACATTTTTACAGGGCTGTGGTAGAGTGGATGACTGGGGACAGACACATTTTTACAGGGCTGTGGTAGTGGGGAACACAGGGGACAGACACATTTTTACAGGGCTGTGGTAGAGTGGATGACTGGGGACAGACACATTTTTACAGGGCTGTGGTAGAGTGGATGACTGGGGACAGACACATTTTTACAGGGCTGTGGTAGTGGGGAACACAGGGGACAGACACATTTTTACAGGGCTGTGGTAGTGTGGAACACAGGGGACAGACACATTTTTACAGGGCTGTGGTAGTGGGGAACACAGGGGACAGACACATTTTTACAGGGCTGTGGTAGTGGGGAACACAGGGGACAGACACATTTTTACAGGGCTGTGGTAGTGTGGAACACAGGGGACAGACACATTTTTACAGGGCTGTGGTAGTGGGGAACACAGGGGACAGACACATTTTTACAGGGCTGTGGTAGTGGGGAACACAGGGGACAGACACATTTTTACAGGGCTGTGGTAGAGTGGATGACTGGGGACAGACACATTTTTACAGGGCTGTGGTAGTGGGGAACACAGGGGACAGACACATTTTTACAGGGCTGTGGTAGTGGGGAACACAGGGGACAGACACATTTTTACAGGGCTGTGGTAGTGGGGAACACAGGGGCCAGACACATTTTTACAGGGCTGTGGTAGTGGGGAACACAGGGGACAGACACATTTTTACAGGGCTGTGGTAGTGGGGAACACAGGGGACAGACACATTTTTACAGGGCTGTGGTAGAGTGGATGACTGGGGACAGACACATTTTTACAGGGCTGTGGTAGAGTGGATGACAGGGGACAGACACATTTTTACAGGGCTGTGGTAGTGGGGAACACAGGGGACAGACACATTTTTACAGGGCTGTCTTAGTGGGGAACACAGGGGACAGGCACATTTTTACAGGGCTGTGGTAGAGTGGATGACTGGGGACAGACACATTTTTACAGGGCTGTGGTAGAGTGGATGACTGGGGACAGACACATTTTTACAGGGCTGTGGTAGTGGGGAACACAGGGGACAGACACATTTTTACAGGGCTGTGGTAGTGGGGAACACAGGGGACAGACACATTTTTACAGGGCTGTCTTAGTGGGGAACACAGGGGACAGACACATTTTTACAGGGCTGTGGTAGAGTGGATGACTGGGGACAGACACATTTTTACAGGGCTGTGGTAGAGTGGATGACTGGGGACAGACACATTTTTACAGGGCTGTGGTAGTGGGGAACACAGGGGACAGACACATTTTTACAGGGCTGTGGTAGAGTGGATGACTGGGGACAGACACATTTTTACAGGGCTGTGGTAGAGTGGATGACTGGGGACAGACACATTTTTACAGGGCTGTGGTAGAGTGGATGACTGGGGACAGACACATTTTTACAGGGCTGTGGTAGAGTGGATGACTGGGGACAGACACATTTTTACAGGGCTGTGGTAGTGGGGAACACAGGGGACAGACACATTTTTACAGGGCTGTGGTAGTAGGGAACACAGGGGACAGACACATTTTTACAGGGCTGTCTTAGTGGGGAACACAGGGGACAGACACATTTTTACAGGGCTGTGGTAGAGTGGAACACAGGGGACAGACACATTTTTACAGGGCTGTGGTAGTGGGGAACACAGGGGACAGACACATTTTTACAGGGCTGTGGTAGTGGGGAACACAGGGGACAGACACATTTTTACAGGGCTGTGGTAGAGTGGATGACTGGGGACAGACACATTTTTACAGGGCTGTGGTAGAGTGGATGACTGGGGACAGACACATTTTTACAGGGCTGTGGTAGTGGGGAACACAGGGGACAGACACATTTTTACAGGGCTGTGGTAGAGTGGATGACTGGGGACAGACACATTTTTACAGGGCTGTGGTAGTGTGGATGACAGGGGACAGACACATTTTTACAGGGCTGTGGTAGTGTGGATGACTGGGGACAGACACATTTTTACAGGGCTGTGGTAGAGTGGATGACTGGGGACAGACACATTTTTACAGGGCTGTCTTAGTGGGGAACACAGGGGACAGGCACATTTTTACAGGGCTGTCTTAGTGGGGAACACAGGGGACAGACACATTTTTACAGGGCTGTGGTAGTGGGGAACACAGGGGACAGACACATTTTTACAGGGCTGTGGTAGAGTGGATGACTGGGGACAGACACATTTTTACAGGGCTGTGGTAGAGTGGATGACTGGGGACAGACACATTTTTACAGGGCTGTGGTAGAGTGGATGACTGGGGACAGACACATTTTTACAGGGCTGTGGTAGTGGGGAACACAGGGGACAGACACATTTTTACAGGGCTGTGGTAGTGGGGAACACAGGGGATGACTGGGGACCTGTTTACAGGGCTGTGGTAGTGTGGATGACTGGGGACAGACACATTTTTACAGGGCTGTGGTAGAGTGGATGACTGGGGACAGACACATTTTTACAGGGCTGTGGTAGAGTGGATGACTGGGGACCTGTTTACAGGGCTGTGGTAGAGTGGATGACTGGGGACCTGTTTACAGGGCTGTGGTAGAGTGGATGACTGGGGACATGTTTACAGGGCTGTGGTAGAGTGGATGACTGGGGACATGTTTACAGGGCTGTGGTAGAGTGGATGACTGGGGACCTGTTTACAGGGCTGTGGTAGAGTGGATGACTGGGGACATGTTTACAGGGCTGTGGTAGAGTGGATGACTGGGGACCTGTTTACAGGGCTGTGGTAGAGTGGATGACTGGGGACCTGTTTACAGGGCTGTGGTAGAGTGGATGACTGGGGACCTGTTTACAGGGCTGTGGTAGAGTGGATGACTGGGGACCTGTTTACAGGGCTGTGGTAGAGTGGATGACTGGGGACCTGTTTACAGGGCTGTGGTAGAGTGGATGACTGGGGACCTGTTTACAGGGCTGTGGTAGAGTGGATGACTGGGGACCTGTTTACAGGGCTGTGGTAGAGTGGATGACTGGGGACCTGTTTACAGGGCTGTGGTAGAGTGGATGACAGGGGACCTGTTTACAGGGCTGTGGTAGAGTGGATGACTGGGGACCTGTTTACAGGGCTGTAGTAGAGTGGATGACAGGGGACCTGTTTACAGGGCTGTGGTAGAGTGGATGACAGGGGACCTGTTTACAGGGCTGTGGTAGAGTGGATGACTGGGGACCTGTTTACAGGGCTGTGGTAGAGTGGATGACTGGGGACCTGTTTACAGGGCTGTGGTAGAGTGGATGACTGGGGACCTGTTTACAGGGCTGTGGTAGAGTGGATGACTGGGGACCTGTTTACAGGGCTGTGGTAGAGTGGATGACTGGGGACCTGTTTACAGGGCTGTGGTAGAGTGGATGACTGGGGACCTGTTTACAGGTTGGACATGTGGACTGACTGTAGTTAACTGTCATATTTTGACTGGAGGGAGGGTTTGTTCCCATGCTGACAGGAGTAGGTGGGTGTGATTGGCGGTGAGGGTGGGTTGGGGTGGTAGGGCAGTGTGTCTATGTGACGTATGTGAATTCCTAACCACAAATGACATGTTAAATGGTCCCTAACCCTATCACCTCACCCATCAACCCTTAACTTTGCCCTAGGCTAAGAACCAATACTTTAGAATGCCCTATAACCTTGAGAACCAATACTTTAGAATGCCCTATAACCCTGAGAACCAATAGTTAATAATGACCTATAACCCTGAGAACCAATAGTTAAGAATGCCCTATAACCCTGAGAACCAATAGTTAAGAATGACCTATAACCCTGAGAACCAATAGTTAATAATGACCTATAACCCTGAGAACCAATAGTTAATAATGACCTATAACCCTGAGAACCAATAGTTAAGCATGACCTATAACCCTGAGAACCAATAGTTAAGAATGACCTATAACCCTGAGAACCAATAGTTAATAATGACCTATAACCCTGAGAACCAATAGTTAAGAATGACCTATAACCCTGAGAACCAATAGTTAATAATGACCTATAACCCTGAGAACCAATAGTTAAGCATGACCTATAACCCTGAGAACCAATAGTTAAGAATGACCTATAACCCTGAGAACCAATAGTTAATAATGACCTATAACCCTGAGAACCAATAGTTAAGAATGACCTATAACCCTGAGAACCAATAGTTAATAATGACCTATAACCCTGAGAACCAATAGTTAAGCATGACCTATAACCCTGAGAACCAATAGTTAATAATGACCTATAACCCTGAGAACCAATAGTTAAGCATGACCTATAACCCTGAGAACCAATAGTTAAGAATTACCTATAACCCTGAGAACCAATAGTTAAGCATGACCTACAACCCTGAGAACCAATAGTTAAGCATGACCTATAACCCTGAGAACCAATAGTTAAGAATGACCTATAACCCTGAGAACCAATAGTTAATAATGACCTATAACCCTGAGAACCAATAGTTAAGAATGCCCTATAACCCTGAGAACCAATAGTTAAGAATGACCTATAACCCTGAGAACCAATAGTTAATAATGACCTATAACCCTGAGAACCAATAGTTAAGCATGACCTATAACCCTGAGAACCAATAGTTAAGCATGACCTACAGTATAACCCTAGATAAATAGTGAAATGACAATTTCCTAAAGTACTTGTTCGTTCATTTCTGCAACAGATTCTGATCTAATGATATCTAATATCTAGTTCGGCCATGTAGAGATTACCATATCAATGGCCATCTATTGACCCCTACCTCAATAACCTCATCCAGCCCTCTAACCCAGCCCCTTAGCCCCCATTTTAACTGTTAATACAGCCACAGACCACCCCTGCACCGCCTTACAGACCCCACCCAGCCCTTTAACCCAGACCCCTAACCCTCTGTCCCTAGCCAGCAAACAATAATGAGTCATTGACACAACGTCTCAAGAACGTTCAGGGAACGTTCAGGGGACCACGACACAACATTCCAAGAACATTCTAAAAACGTCTTCGAGTATGACCCCGGGACTCCACTACCCCATTAAAGACCCAGCCACCCCCAAACAAATCTACTACCCCACTAAAACCCCCAGCCACCCCCATACAACTCCAATACCCCATGTAAAGACCCAGCCACCCCCAAACAACTCTACTACCCCATTAAAACCCCCAGCCACCCCCATACAACTCCACTACCCCTTCCACTACCCCATTAAAACCCCCAGCCACCCCCACACAACTCCACTACCCCATTAAACCCCCAGCCACCCCCAAACAACTCTACTACCCCATTAAAACCCCCAGCCACCCCCATACAACTCCACTACCCCTTCCACTACCCCATTAAAACCCCCAGCCACCCCCACACAACTCCACTACCCCATTAAACCCCCAGCCACCCCCACACAACTCTACTACCCCATTAAAACCCCCAGCCACCCCCATACAACTCCACTACCCCTTCCACTACCCCATTAAAACCCCCAGCCACCCCCACACAACTCCACTACCCCATTAAAACCCCCAGCCACTCCCACACAACTCCACTACCCCTTCCACTACCCCATTAAAACCCCCAGCCACCGTCACACAACCCCACTACCCCATTAAAACCCCCAGCCACTCCCACACAACTCTACTACCCCATTAAAACCCCCAGCCACCCCCATACAACACCACTACCCCTTCCACTACCCCATTAAAACCCCCAGCCACCCCCACACAACTCCACTACCCCATTAAACCCCCAGCCACCCCCACACAACTCTACTACCCCATTAAAACCCCCAGCCACCCCCATACAACTCCACTACCCCGTCCACTACCCCATTAAAACCCCCAGCCACCCCCACACAACTCCACTACCCCATTAAAACCCCCAGCCACTCCCACACAACTCCACTACCCCTTCCACTACCCCATTAAAACCCCCAGCCACCGCCACACAACCCCACTACCCCATTAAAACCCCCAGCCACTCCCACACAACTCTACTACCCCATTAAAACCCCCAGCCACCCCCATACAACACCACTACCCCTTCCACTACCCCATTAAACCCCCAGCCACCCCCACACAACTCCACTACCCCATTAAAACCCCCAGCCACCCCACCACCACCTTACATACAAATGGCATACCGCTGCTTTATCTCGGGTTAGCTTAAAAATGCCCATTTAAAAAGCCTCCTTTTAATCTTAATACTCAACCACCCTTCTCTGTGTGTGTGTGTGTGTGTGTGTGTGTGTGTGTAGGGGTCCCTGATTAGAGGGTGTCTGAACAGAGAGGGTGACATTGCTTTGGTACAAAGAGCCCTCGGAAGTAACGGGAGTCGCTATGTAAAGGATTATATTACGTTACCACACACACACACACACACACACACACACACACACACACACACACACACACACACACACACACACACACACACACACACACACACACACACTGTCTCATGCCAATCCTGAGTTGTAACGATTGTTTTACTTTCATGCCTCTGTGACTATCTAACATCTAATACAGATTTCTAATAGTGATTTGTGTTCTGTCTCCAAGTCTTGTTCCTTGTCTGTTAAGCCTGGTTCAGATACAACAGCAGACAGACAACTAGATGGTTATAGAAGCTAACTAAAGACGGGGTATTCAGATCAAAAATATGGTTGGGACCATTTCCATACGGTGCTTCTTTACAATGACCTGATGAACTTGTTGTAACAAATGAGTATCATGAAAGACATGCACCAGAAACAGGCCTAAACTTTGTGACCTGTCAATTATCAGCAAGTTAGGCTACCTAACTGCAGCAAAAAATAGCCAGCTAGCTCTCTGTCTGCTTAGTTAGCTAGCTGTATGTCTGGTTAGCCAGCTAGCTGTCTCCTTGGTTAGCTAGCTAGCTGTCTGCTTGCTTAGCCAGCTAGCTGTATGTCTGGTTAGCTAGCTAGCTGTCTGCCTGATTAGCTAGTTGTATCTGAACAGGTCTGCTATGATCCTGTCTCGTCTGTTGTATCTGAACAGGTCTGCTATGGTCCTCCTCTGGGAAGAGTATCTTTGAGTCTGTGAATTGTCTAGTTTTTAATATTTTACTATGTGTAAATGCTATTGAACCTTTTGCGTTCAAATATCTTTTTGTGTTTGATCAGTGAGAAAAGGATGAAAGGATATATTTTTAGAGGATTCAAACTTTACTTAAGTTTAGATGTATACTTATTTACCAGCAGAGAGTAGCAGCACACCTCTATGTGTGTGTGTGTGTGTGTGTGTGTGTGTGTGTGTGTGTGTGTGTGTGTCTCTCTCAGGTTCATTACTGGCTGTGTTCCTGGCAGTACTTCACGACTACTCTTATGCATAAACATGCTGTTGCTATGGTTACCCTCAGTTGTCTCAACCCCTGACCTCTCTCTGTTAGCTAACCTGCCCATATTGGTTTACCTAAGAGTGGCAACACACACACACACACACACACACACCCACATGCACACACACGTCCCCTGGCTGATGACAGTAATCCGTTGTCACTACATTTTCCCTCTCCCTCCCTCTCCCTTTCACGTTATCTCTCCATATTTATCCTCATCCATCTCCCTCCCTCCCTCCCTCCCTCCCTCCCTCCCTCCCTCCCTCCCTCCCTCCCTCCCTCCCTCCCTCCCTCCCTCCCTCCCTCCCTCCCTCCCTCCCTCCCTCCCTCCCTCCCTGTCTGTCTGTCTGTCTGTCTGTCTGTCTGTCTGTCTGTCTGTCTGTCTGTCTGTCTGTCTGTCTGTCTGTCTCTGTCTTTATCTCAACCTTCTTTCTCTCTCTCACACTTTCCCTCTCCCCTCCCTCCCTCGCTCTCTCTCTCACTCTCTCTCACTTTCCCTCTCCCCTCCCTCTCTCTCTCTCTCTCTCTCTCTCTCCCTCTCCACTCTCCCCTCTCTCTCTGTCTCCCCTCACTCTCTCTCACTTTCCCTCTCCCCTCCCCTCTCTCTCTCTCTCTCTCTCTCTCTCCCTCTCTCTCACTTTCCCTCTCCCCTCCCCTCTCTCTCTCTCTCTCTCTCTCTCTCTCTCCATCTCCACTCTCCCCCTCTCTCTCTGTCTCCCCTCACTCTCTCTCACTTTCCCTCTCCCCTCCCTCTCTCTCTCTCTCTCTCTCTCTCTCTCTCCCTCTCTCTCACTATCCCTCTCCCCTCCCTCTCTCTCTCTCTCTCTCTCTCTCCCTCTCCACTCTCCCCCCTCTCTCTCTGTCTCCCCTCACTCTCTCTCTCTTTCTCCTCTTAACCTTTTACATTTTATCAGATGCTCTTATCCAGAGCGATTTACATTAGTGCATTTATCTTTAAGATAGCTAGGTGAGACATATCACAACAATTCACAATCGCAGCAAGAACATTTCCCCTCAACATCGTAGCTGTCCTGACATTAAGGGGAAGCTTGTTCCACCATTGGGGTGCCAGGACAGAGAGGAGTTTTGACTGGGCTGTGTGGGCGTTGCCCTCCCATAGGAGTGGGACGTTTTGACTGGGCTGTGTGGGCGTTGCCCTCCCATAGGAGTGGGACGTTTTGACTGGGCTGTGTGGGCGTTGCCCTCCCATAGGAGTGGGACGTTTTGACGGGGCTGTGTGGGCGTTGCCCTCCCATAGGAGTGGGACGTTTTGACTGGGCTGTGTGGGCGTTGCCCTCCCATAGGAGTGGGACGTTTTGACTGGGCTGTGTGGGCGTTGCCCTCCCATAGGAGTGGGGAGTTTGACTGGGCTGTGTGGGCGTTGCCCTCCCATAGGAGAGGGAGTTTGACTGGGCTGTGTGGGCGTTGCCCTCCCATAGGAGTGGGGAGTTTGAGTGTGCTGTGTGGGCGTTGCCCTCCCATAGGAGTGGGGAGTTTGACTGGGCTGTGTGGGCGTTGCCCTCCCATAGGAGTGGGACGTTTTGACTGGGCTGTGTGGGCGTTGCCCTCCCTTAGGAGTGGGGAGTTTGACTGGGCTGTGTGGGCGTTGCCCTCCCATAGGAGTGGGACGTTTTGACTGGGCTGTGTGGGCGTTGCCCTCCCATAGGAGTGGGGAGTTTGACTGGGCTGTGTGGGCGTTGCCCTCCCATAGGAGTGGGGAGTTTGACTGGGCTGTGTGGGCGTTGCCCTCCCATAGGAGTGGGGAGTTTGAGTGGGCTGTGTGGGCGTTGCCCTCCCATAGGAGTGGGGAGTTTGAGTGGGCTGTGTGGGCGTTGCCCTCCCATAGGAGTGGGGAGTTTGACTGGGCTGTGTGGGAGTTGCCCTCCCATAGGAGTGGGGAGTTTGAGTGGGCTGTGTGGGCGTTGCCCTCCCATAGGAGTGGGGAGTTTGACTGGGCTGTGTGGGAGTTGCCCTCCCATAGGAGTGGGGAGTTTGAGTGGGCTGTGTGGGCGTTGCCCTCCCATAGGAGTGGGGAGTTTGACTGGGCTGTGTGGGAGTTGCCCTCCCATAGGAGTGGGGAGTTTGAGTGGGCTGTGTGGGCGTTGCCCTCCCATAGGAGTGGGGAGTTTGACTGGGCTGTGTGGGCGTTGCCCTCCCATAGGAGTGGGGAGTTTGACTGGGCTGTGTGGGCGTTGCCCTCCCATAGGAGTAGGAAGTTTTGACTAGGCTGTGTGGGCGTTGCCCTCCCATAGGAGTGGGGAGTTTGACTGGGCTGTGTGGGCGTTGCCCTCCCATAGGAGTGGGGAGTTTGACTGGGCTGTGTGGGCGTTGCCCTCCCATAGGAGTGGGGAGTTTGACTGGGCTGTGTGGGCGTTGCCCTCCCATAGGAGTGGGGAGTTTGACTGGGCTGTGTGGGCGTTGCCCTCCCATAGGAGTAGGAAGTTTTGACTAGGCTGTGTGGGCGTTGCCCTCCCATAGGAGTGGGGAGTTTGACTGGGCTGTGTGGGCGTTGCCCTCCCATAGGAGTGGGGAGTTTGAGTGTGCTGTGTGGGCGTTGCCCTCCCATAGGAGTGGGGAGTTTGACTGGGCTGTGTGGGCGTTGCCCTCCCATAGGAGTGGGGAGTTTGACTGGGCTGTGTGGGCGTTGCCCTCCCATAGGAGTGGAGAGTTTCGCCCCACAGTTTGGGAAACACTATTGTAGAGCATGACCCTGCAGGAGCGAGTCACTGCTTTGCTGTTTGCAGAGAATGACAGGGTGTTGTCCAGGGTCATGCAAATGTCCTTTGCACTCTGGCAAAGGGGACACTGTGGAGTTGTCAACCGTGATGCAGAGGTCTTGGAGCGGGCAGGCCTTTCCCGGGAGGAAGAGCAGCTTCTGTTTTGTTGAGGTTGAGGCTTGAGGTGGTGGGCCGAGTTCCAAGATGAGATGTGTGCCAGGCATGTGGAGATGCGTGTTGCCACCTGGGTGTCAGAAGGGGGGAAGAAGACAATTATCTCTTCAGATTAACCATGAACATAACCTTAAATATCCTTAAAACATTATCAACAAAAACAACAACACGTCAACAAAGCAAAATGAAAACCTAAAACTGCTACAGAGATTCTCTACATGACCAAAAGTATGTGGACACCAGCTCGTCGAACATCTCATTCCAAAATCATGGGGATTAACATGGAGTTCGTCCCCCCTTTTGCTGCTGTAACAGGTAGGCCGTCATTGTAAATAAGAATTTGTTCTTATTTGACTTGCCTAGTTAAATAAAGGTTAAATATTTTATTTTATTTTATAAATAACAGCCTCCACTCTTCTGGGAAGACTTTCAACTAGATGTTGGAACATTGCTGCTATAACAGCCTCCACTCTTCTGGGAAGGCTTTCCACTAGATGTTGGAACATTGCTGCTATAACAGCCTCCACTCTTCTGGGAAGGCTTTCCACTAGATGTTGGAACATTGCTGCTATAACAGCCTCCACTCTTCTGGGAAGGCTTTCCACTAGATGTTGGAACGTTGCTGCTATAACAGCCTCCACTCTTCTGGGAAGGCTTTCCACTAGATGTTGGAACATTGCTGCTATAACAGCCTCCACTCTTCTGGGAAGGCTTTCCAGTAGATGTTGGAACATTGCTGCTATAACAGCCTCCACTCTTCTGGGAAGGCTTTCCACTGGATGTTGGAACTTTGCTGCGGGGACTTGCTTCCATTCAGCCACAAGTGTATTAGTGAGGTCGGGCACTGATGTTGGGCGATTAGGCCTGGCTCGCAGTCAGTGTTCCAATTCATCGCAATGGTGTTCCATGGGCTGCAGGTCAGGGCTCTATGAAGGCCAGTCAAGTTTTTCTACACCGATCTCGACAAAACATTTCTGTATGGACCTCGCTTTTCGCACGGGGGCAATGCCGTGCTGAAACAGGAAAGGGCCTTCCCTAAACTGTTGCCACAAAGTTGGAACCACAGAATCGTCTAGAATGTCATTGTATGCTGTAGTGATAAGATTTCCCTTCAATGGAAGTAACGGGCCAATCCCAAACCATGAAAAACAGCCCCAGACTAATATTCCTCCTCTTCACAGTTGTCACTATGCATTCAGGCAGGTAGCGTTCTCTTGACATCCGCCAAACCCAGATTTGTCCGTCGGACTGCCAGATTCTGAAGTGTGATTCATCACTCCAGAGACGTTTCCACTTCACAATAACAGCACTTATAGTTGACCGGGACAGCTCTAGCAGGGCAGAAATTTGACAAACTGACTTGTTGGAAAGGTGACACCCTGTGACGGTGCCACATTGAAAGTCACTGAGCTCTTCAGTGCGGGCCATTCTACTGCCATTGTTTGTCTATGGAGATTGCCTGGCGGTGTACTTGATTTTATGCACCTGTCAGCAACGGGTGTGGCTGAAATAGAGGAATCCACTAATTTGAAGGGGTGTCCACTTTTGGCCATGTGGTGAAGATGTTATTGTATTTCTGAGATCTGCTGTCATGTCACAAATAATTTCTATGTCGCTCAAATTCACCTTTTTCCTTTCATCCTTTTCCACATTCTTCCTCCTCTATACCCTGTCTTTACCAGTACTCTTCCTCAAATCAAATCAAATCAAATTTTATTTGTCACATACACATGGTTAGCAGATGTTAATGCGAGTGTAGCGAAATGCTTGTGCTTCTAGTTCCGACAATGCAGTAATAACGAGCAGGTAATCTAACTAACAATTCCAAAAAAAAAAAAACTACTGTCATACACAGTGTAAGGGGATAAAGAATATGTACATAAGGATATATGAATGAGTGATGGTACAGAGCAGCATAGGCAAGATACAGTAGATGATATCGAGTACAGTATATACATATGAGATAAGTATGTAAACCAAGTGGCATAGTTAAAGTGGCTAGTGATACATGTATTACATAAGGATGCAGTCGATGATATAGAGTACAGTATCAACGTATGCATATGAGATGAACAATGTAGGGTAAGTAACATTATATAAGGTAGCATTGTTTAAAGTGGCTAGTGATATATTTACATCATTTCCCATCAATTCCCATGATTAAAGTGGCTGGAGTAGAGTCAGTGTCATTGACAGTGTGTTGGCAGTAGCCACTCAATGTTAGTGGTGGCTGTTTAACAGTCTGATGGCCTTGAGATAGAAGCTGTTTTTCAGTCTCTCGGTCCCAGCTTTGATGCACCTGTACTGACCTCGCCTTCTGGATGGCAGCGGGGTGAACAGGCAGTGGCTCGGGTGGTTGATGTCCTTGATGATCTTTATGGCCTTCCTGTAGCATCGGGTGGTGTAGGTGTCCTGGAGGGCAGGTAGTTTGCCCCCGGTGATGCGTTGTGCGGTTTGCCCCCGGTGATGCGCTCTTTATTCCCCCTTTACCAGTACTCTTCCTCCCCTTCCTCCTCTATACCCTGTCTTTACCAGTACTCTTCCTCCTCTTTATTCCCCCTTTACCAGTACGCTTCCTCCTCTTCCTCCTCTATACCCTGTCTTTACCAGTACTCTTCCTCCTCTTTATTCCCCCTTTACCAGGACTCTTCCTCCTCCTCCTCTTTATTCCCCCTTTACCAGGACTCTTCCTCCTCTTTCTCCTCTTTATTCCCCCTTTACCAGGACTCTTCCTCCTCTTCTTCCTCTTTATTCCCCCTTTACCAGGACTCTTCATCCTCCTCCTCCTCTTTATTCCCCCTTTACCAGGACTCTTCCTCCTCCTCCTCTACCTCCTCTTTATTCCCCCTTTACCAGGACTCTTCCTCCTCTTCCTCCTCTTTATTCCCCCTTTACCAGGACTCTTCCTCCTCCTCCTCCTCTTTATTCCCCCTTTACCAGGACTCTTCCTCCTCTATATTCCCCTTTACCAGGACTCTTCCTCCTCTTTCTCCTCTTTATTCCCCCTTTACCAGGACTCTTCCTCCTCTTTATTCCCCCTTTACCAGGACTCTTCATCCTCTTCTTCCTCTTTATTCCCCCTTTACCAGTACTCTTCCTCCTCTTTATTCCCCCTTTACCAGTACTCTTCCTCCTCTTTCTCCTCTTTATTCCCCCTTTACCAGGACTCTTCCTCCTCTTCTTCCTCTTTATTCCCCCTTTACCAGGACTCTTCATCCTCCTCCTCCTCTTTATTCCCCCTTTACCAGTACTCTTCCTCCTCCTCCTTCTCTTTATTCCCCCTTTACCAGTACTCTTCCTCCTCTTTATTCCCCCTTTACCAGTACTCTTCCTCCTCTTTATTCCCCCTTTACCAGTACTCTTTCTCCTCTTTATTCCCCCTTTACCAGTACTCTTCCTCCTCTTTATTCCCCCTTTACCAGTACTCTTTCTCCTCTTCCTCCTCTTTATTCCCCCTTTACCAGTACTCTTCCTCCTCTTTATTCCCCCTTTACCAGTACTCTTTCTCCTCTTCCTCCTCTTTATTCCCCCTTTACCAGTACTCTTCCTCCTCTTTATTCTGTCTTCACCAGTACTCTTCCTCTTCTTCCTCCTCTTTATTCCCCCTTTACCAGTACTCTTCCTCCTCTTTATTCTGTCTTCACCAGTACTCTTTCTCCTCTTCCTCCTCTTTATTCCCCCTTTACCAGTACACTTCCTCATCTTTATTCTGTCATCACCAGTACTCTTCCTCTTCTCCTCCTCTTTATTCCCCCTGTCTTTACCAGTACTCTTCCTCCTCTTTATTCCCCCTGTCTTTACCAGTACTCTTCCTCCCCTTCCTCCTGTCTTTACCAGTACTCTTCCTCCTCTTCCTCCTGTCTTTACCAGTACTCTTCCTCCTCTTCCTCCTGTCTTTACCCGTACTCTTCCTCCTCTTCCTCCTGTCTTTACCAGTACTCTTCCTTCTATTCCTCCCCTTCCTCCTGTCTTTACCAGTACTCTTCCTCCTCTTTATTCCCCCTGTCTTTACCAGTACTCTTCCTCCCCTTCCTCCTGTCTTTACCAGTACTCTTCCTCCTCTTTATTCCCCCTGTCTTTACCAGTACTCTTCCTCCCCTTCCTCCTGTCTTTACCAGTACTCTTCCTCCTCTTCCTCCTGTCTTTACCAGTACTCTTCCTCCTCTTCCTCCTGTCTTTACCCGTACTCTTCCTCCTCTTCCTCCTGTCTTTACCAGTACTCTTCCTTCTATTCCTCCTCTTCCTCCTGTCTTTACCAGTACTCTTCCTCCCCTTCCTCCTGTCTTTACCAGTACTCTTCCTCCTCTTCCTCCTGTCTTTACCAGTACTCTTCCTCCCCTTCCTCCTGTCTTTACCAGTACTCTTCCTCCTCTTCCTCCTGTCTTTACCAGTACTCTTCCTCCTCTTCCTCCTGTCTTTACCCGTACTCTTCCTCCTCTTCCTCCTGTCTTTACCAGTACTCTTCCTCTTCTTCCTCCTCTTCCTCCTGTCTTTACCAGTACTCTTCCTCCTCTTCCTCCTGTCTTTACCCGTACTCTTCCTCCTCTTCCTCCTGTCTTTACCCGTACTCTTCCTCCTCTTCCTCCTGTCTTTACCAGTACACTTCCTCCTCTTCCTCCTGTCTTTACCAGTACACTTCCTCCTCTTCCTCCTGTCTTTACCAGTACTCTTCCGCCTCTTCCTCCTGTCTTTACCAGTACTCTTCCTCCTCTTCCTCCTGTCTTTACCAGTACTCTTCCTCCTCTTCCTCCTGTCTTTACCAGTACTCTTCCTCCTCTTCCTCCTGTCTTTACCAGTACTCTTCCTCCTCTTCCTCCTGTCTTTACCAGTACTCTTCCTCCTCTTCCTCCTGTCTTTACCAGTACTCTTCCTTCTATTCCTCCTCTTCCTCCTGTCTTTACCAGTACTCTTCCTCCTCTTCCTCCTGTCTTTACCAGTACTCTTCCTTCTATTCCTCCTCTTCCTCCTGTCTTTACCAGTACTCTTCCTCCTCTTCCTCCTGTCTTTACCAGTACTCTTCCTTCTCTTCCTCCTGTCTTTACCAGTACTCTTCCTCTTCTTCCTCCTCTTCCTCCTGTCTTTACCAGTACTCTTCCTTCTATTCCTCCTGTCTTTACCAGTACTCTTCCTCTTCTTCCTCCTCTTCCTCCTGTCTTTACCAGTACTCTTCCTTCTATTCCTCCTGTCTTTACCAGTACTCTTCCTCCTCTTCCTCCTGTCTTTACCAGTACCCTTCCTTCTATTCCTCCTCTTCCTCCTGTCTTTACCAGTACTCTTCCTTCTCTTCCTCCTGTCTTTACCAGTACACTTCCTCCTCTTCCTCCTGTCTTTACCAGTACTCTTCCGCCTCTTCCTCCTGTCTTTACCAGTACTCTTCCTCCTCTTCCTCCTGTCTTTACCAGTACTCTTCCTCCTCTTCCTCCTGTCTTTACCAGTACTCTTCCTCCTCTTCCTCCTGTCTTTACCAGTACTCTTCATCCTCTTCCTCCTGTCTTTACCCGTACTCTTCCTCCTCTTCCTCCTGTATTTACCCGTACTCTTCCTTCTATTCCTCCTCTTCCTCCTGTCTTTACCAGTACTCTTCCTCCTCTTCCTCCTGTCTTTACCAGTACTCTTCCTTCTATTCCTCCTCTTCCTCCTGTCTTTACCAGTACTCTTCCTCCTCTTCCTCCTGTCTTTACCAGTACTCTTCCTCCTCTTCCTCCTGTCTTTACCCGTACTCTTCCTCTTCTTCCTCCTCTTCCTCCTGTCTTTACCAGTACTCTTCCTCCTCTTCCTCCTGTCTTTACCAGTACTCTTCCTCCTCTTCCTCCTGTCTTTACCAGTACTCTTCCTTCTATTCCTCCTGTCTTTACCAGTACTCTTCCTCCTCTTCCTCCTGTCTTTACCAGTACTCTTCCTCCTCTTCCTCCTGTCTTTACCAGTACTCTTCCTCCTCTTCCTCCTGTCTTTACCAGTACTCTTCCTCCTCTTCCTCCTGTCTTTACCAGTACTCTTCCTCCTCTTCCTCCTGTCTTTACCCGTACTCTTCCTTCTATTCCTCCTCTTCCTCCTGTCTTTACCAGTACTCTTCCTCCTCTTCCTCCTGTCTTTACCCGTACTCTTCCTTCTATTCCTCCTCTTCCTCCTGTCTTTACCTGTACTGTTCCACCTTTGAGGGGAAACTGGTGTAGTTTAAGTACTGGACATAGATCGGTCATTCCACCAGTTCAGTGCCTTTTGAGATGTGCAACTCGGACCCTTTTGAATTCACTTCATGTCAGAATTCTATCATAAAGAAGGACACGTTCAACTGAGTCAAAAACACCTTTTCCCATCTCAAGAAGTAAAAAACAGAAAGTGCTTATTAAGTGCAAAATAAAGTAACAGGGTGGACTGTACATTTATGTTTCCTTCATTTAACTAGGCAAGTCAGTTAAGAACAAATTCTTATTTACCCTGATGGCCTACACCGGCCAAACCCAGCTGAGCCACTTGTGCCCCACCCTATGTGACTCCCAATCACTGCTGCTTGTGATACATCCTGGAATCGAACCAGAGTTTTTGTTGTGACACATCTAGCACTGAGATGCAGTGCCTTAGACCACTGCGCCACTCAGGATCCCAGGGTTGACTGTAACAGGGTTGACAGTAACAGGGTTGACTGTAACAGGGTTGACCGTAACGGGGTTGACAGTAACGGGGTTGACTGTAACAGGGTTGACTGTAACAGGGTTGACCGTAACAGGGTTGACCGTAACAGGGTTGACTGTAACAGGGTTGACTGTAACAGGGTTGACCGTAACAGGGTTGACCGTAACAGGGTTGATGCTTGAATCTTAAATCAGCCATGAATCTCCTGTTGACATGGGAAATGTAGGCTTGTTGTGTGCAACAGGGAGGGGCAATTGAACGCAAGCTTCACAAACAAAAACTATTAATTGTGAAAACATTTTGTAGCCTGTCTATATATGGGCAACAGGGTTGACATCTTGTTGACATCACCTGTTCAGTGTTCCACCATCCCTTGCATTTACACAATGATTTGGTTAACAAAATGAATAGTTTCCCCATGTTAACATGAGAGTTTTGTATTTGTTATGGATCGCTTAGACCAGGCAGCAGCTACTCTTCCTGGAGTTATTATGGGTCCCCATTAGTTCCTGTCAAGGCAGCAGCTACTCTTCCTGGAGTTATTATGGATCCCCATTAGTTCCTGACAAGGCAGCAGCTACTCTTCCTGGGGTTTATTATGGATCCCCATTAGTTCCTGACAAGGCAGCAGCTACTCTTCCTGGGGTTATCATGGATCCCCATTAGTTCCTGCCAAGGCAGCAGCTACTCTTCCTGGAGTTATTATGGATCCCTATTAGTTCCTGCCAAGGCAGCAGCTACTCTTCCTGGGGTTTATTATGGATCCCCATTAGTTCCTGTCAAGGCAGCAGCTCCTCTTCCTGGGGTTTATTATGGATCCCCATTAGTTCCTGCCAAGGCAGCAGCTACTCTTCCTGGGGTTTATTATGGATCCCCATTAGTTCCTGTCAAGGCAGCAGCTACTCTTCCTGGGGTTTATTATGGATCCCTATTAGTTCCTGCCAAGGCAGCAGCTACTCTTCCTGGGGTTTATCATGGATCCCCATTAGTTCCTGTCAAGGCAGCAGCTACTCTTCCTGGGTTTTATTATGGATCCCCATTAGTTCCTGTCAAGGCAGCAGCTACTCTTCCTGGGGTTTATTATGGATCCCTATTAGTTCCTGCCAAGGCAGCAGCTACTCTTCCTGGGGTTTATTATGGATCCCCATTAGTTCCTGTCAAGGCAGCAGCTACTCTTCCTGGGGTTTATTATGGATCCCCATTAGTTCCTGCCAAGGCAGCAGCTACTCTTCCTGGGGTTTATTATGGATCCCCATTAGTTCCTGTCAAGGCAGCAGCTACTCTTCCTGGGGTTTATTATGGATCCCCATTAGTTCCTGCCAAGGCAGCAGCTACTCTTCCTTGGGTTTATTATGGATCCCCATTAGTTCCTGCCAAGGCAGCAGCTACTCTTCCTGGGGTTTATTATGGATCCCCATTAGTTCCTGTCAAGGCAGCAGCTACTCTTCCTGGGGTTTATTATGGATCCCCATTAGTTCCTGCCAAGGCAGCAGCTACTCTTCCTTGGGTTTATTATGGATCCCCATTAGTTCCTGTCAAGGCAGCAGCTACTCTTCCTGGGGTTTATTATGGATCCCTATTAGTTCCTGCCAAGGCAGCAGCTACTCTTCCTGGGGTTTATTATGGATCCCCATTAGTTCCTGACAAGGCAGCAGCTACTCTTCCTGGGTTTATTATGGATCCCCATTAGTTCCTGTTGCCAAGGCAGCAGCTACTCTTCCTGGAGTTATTATGGATCCCCATTAGTTCCTGTCAAGGCAGCAGCTACTCTTCCTGGGGTTATTATGGATCCCCATTAGTTCCTGTCAAGGCAGCAGCTACTCTTCCTGGGGTTTATTATGGATCCCCATTAGTTCCTGCCAAGGCAGCAGCTACTCTTCCTGGAGTTATTATGGATCCCCATTAGTTCCTGTCAAGGCAGCAGCTACTCTTCCTGGGATTATTATGGATCCCCATTAGTTCCTGTCAAGGCAGCAGCTACTCTTCCTGGGGTTTATTATGGATCCTCATTAGTTCCTGTCAAGGCAGCAGATACTCTTTCTGGGGTTTATTATGGATCCCCATTAGTTCCTGTCAAGGTAGCAGCTACTCTTCCTGGGGTTATTATGGATCCCCATTAGTTCCTGCCAAGGCAGCAGCTACTCTTTCTGGAGTTATTATGGATCCTCATTAGTTCCTGCCAAGGCAGCAGCTACTCTTTCTGGAGTTATTATGGATCCCCATTAGTTCCTGCCAAGGCAGCAGCTACTCTTTCTGGAGTTATTATGGATCCCCATTAGTTCCTGCCAAGGCAGCAGATACTCTTTCTGGAGTTATTATGGATCCCCATTAGTTCCTGTCAAGGCAGCAGCTACTCTTCCTGGGGTTTATTATGGATCCTCATTAGTTCCTGCCAAGGCAGCAGCTACTCTTCCTGGGATTTATTATGGATCCTCATTAGTTCCTGCCAAGGCAGCAGCTACTCTTCCTGGGGTTTATTATGGATCCTCATTAGTTCCTGCCAAGGCAGCAGCTACTCTTCCTGGGATTTATTATGGATCCTCATTAGTTCCTGCCAAGGCAGCAGCTACTCTTCCTGGGGTTTATTATGGATCCTCATTAGTTCCTGCCAAGGCAGCAGCTACTCTTCCTGGGGTCCGGAAAAATTAAGCCAGTTATAGAATTTTAAAAACATTACAATACGTTCATAACAAATTTCACAACACACTAAGTGTGTGCCCTCAGGCCCCTACACATACTGCCACATATCTGCAACTTAAAATATATGTGTACGTATGTGTATAGCGTGTATGTTATCATGTGTGTGTATACATGTGTCTGTGCCTATGTGTGTGTTGACCTTAAATTTAGGGAAATGTTGATGTTCTTTGACCTTTAAATTAAACATTAAATCACATTAAATAAATAATCATATTTAGAAATGAAAGTAACAAATGACTAGTGCTACGTGGGTTAAAATCATCCTGAAAGTCACAGGGGGTGCACGGAGGGGAGCATTTGACACTTTAGCAAGGGGGAGGGGGGGGTGTTGTGTGTGTGTTTGTACAGCCTGTAGTGAGCAGACATCATTACCAGGTATAGACACCTGTACAGCTTCATCATTACCAGGTATAGACACCTGTACAGCTTCATCATTACCAGGTATAGACACCTGTACAGCTTCATCATTACCAGGTATAGACACCTGTACAGCTTCATCATTACCAGGTATAGACTACCTGTACAGCTTCATCATTACCAGGTATAGACACCTGTACAGCTTCATCATTACCAGGTATAGACTACCTGTACAGCTTCATCATTACCAGGTATAGACACCTGTACAGCTTCATCATTACCAGGTATAGACACCAGTACAGCTTCATCATTACCAGGTATAGACACCTGTACAGCTTCATCATTACCAGGTATAGACTACCTGTACAGCTTCATCATTACCAGGTATAGACACCTGTACAGCTTCATCATTACCAGGTATAGACACCAGTACAGCTTCATCATTACCAGGTATAGACACCTGTACAGCTTCATCATTACCAGGTATAGACACCTGTACAGCTTCATCATTACCAGGTATAGACTACCTGTACAGCTTCATCATTACCAGGTATAGACACCTGTACAGCTTCATCATTACCAGGTATAGACACCTGTACAGCTTCATCATTACCAGGTATAGACACCAGTACAGCTTCATCATTACCAGGTATAGACACCTGTACAGCTTCATCATTACCAGGTATAGACACCTGTACAGCTTCATCATTACCAGGTATAGACACCTGTACAGCTTCATAATTACCAGGTATAGACACCTGTACAGCTTCATCATTACCAGGTATAGACTACCTGTACAGCTTCATCATTACCAGGTATAGACACCTGTATGACTTCTTTATTATCACTCTCTCTCTGCCCTGAGGTCATGCTTCTAACCATACTCCCTGAGGCCATTCATCATCACACCATAAGCAGAAGAGCTTCAAAGGAGAAGAGGTATTCTGCCCAGCATCTTTTCTGTCGACTAGACAGAAGTTGAACCTCTTTAAAAATATATTATTTTTACATTTTTATTTAATATATATATATTTTTTTTAACTGAGCAAGTCAGTTAAGGACAAATGTCTTTCTTACAATGACAGCGTACCACAAGACAAAAGGTCTCCTGTGGGGACGGGGCTGGGATTAAAAATAAAATACAAATATAGGACTAAAACACACATCACGACAAGAGAGACAACACAACACTACATAAAGAGAGACACCACACTACATAAAGAGAGACCTGAGACAACACAACACTACATAAAGAGAGACCTGAGACAACACAACACTACATAAAGAGAGACAACACCACACTACATAAAGAGAGACCTGAGACAACACAACACTACATAAAGAGAGACCTGAGACAACACAACACTACATAAAGAGAGACCTGAGACAACACTACATAAAGAGAGACCTAAGACAACACAACACTACATAAAGAGAGACCTAAGACAACAACACAGCATGGCAGCAACACATGACAACACAGCATGGTAGCAAAACATGACAACACAGCATGGCAGCAACACATGACAACACAGCATGGTAGCAAAACATGACAACACAGCATGGTAGCAACACATGACAACACAGCATGGCAGCAACACATGACAACACAGCATGGTAGCAAAACATGACAACACAGCATGGTAGCAACACATGACAACACAGCATGGCAGCATCACATGACAACACAGCATGGCAGCATCACATGAAAACACAGCATGGCAGTAGCACATGACAACACAGCATGGCAGCATCACGACATGACACGTGGTAGCAACACAACATGGCAGCAGCATGACATGGTAGCATCACAAAACATGGTGAAAACATTATTGGGCACAGACAACAGCACAAAGGGCAAGAAGGTATAGACAACAATACATCACTCGAAGCACACACGATTGTAAAATAGCTTTGGATAAAAGTGTCTGGTTGCTCCACATTACACACCACAAAAGTGTTTGCTTTTATCCAAAGTGTTTAGAGTGGAGTTCCATCCTTGGCTGAGTCATACCAAAGACGCTGAAAGTGGGACCTGGTGTGTCTCTGTTTGGCACTCAGCATTAAGTAGCTAGATCAGGGGGTGAGGTGTCCTGTCCATGGGGTTGTACTTGTACATCAAACTGCCTCACGCTACAGAAACAAGAGATGGGCTCCTGCCTTATGAGCTGTTCTGGCTTGTTCTACTTAACAAGGCTGGATGGAGGGTGGATAATGTTCTATAGCAGAAGGCTGGATGGAGGGTGGATAATGTTCTATAGCATAAGGCTGGATGGAGGGTGGATAATGTTCTATAGCATAAGGCTGGATGGAGGGTGGATAATGTTCTATAGCATAAGGCTGGATGGAGGGTGGATAATGTTCTATAGCATAAGGCTGGATGGAGGGTGGATAATGTTCTATAGCATAAGGCTAGGGGAGGGTGGATAATGTTCTATAGCATAAGGCTGGATAGAGGGTGGATAATGTTCTATAGCATAAGGCTGGATGGAGGGTGGATAATGTTCTATAGCATAAGGCTAGGGGGAGGGTGGATAATGTTCTATAGCATAAGGCTGGGTGGAGGGTGGATAATGTTCTATAGCATAAGGCTAGGGGGAGGGTGGATAATGTTCTATAGCATAAGGCTAGGGGGAGGGTGGATAATGTTCTATAGCAGAAGGCTGGATGGAGGGTGGATAATGTTCTATAGCAGAAGGCTGGATGGAGGGTGGATAATGTTCTATAGCATAAGGCTGGATGGAGGGTGGATAATGTTCTATAGCATAAGGCTAGGGGGAGGATGTAGGAGGGATAATGGTCTATATCATTTATTAGGGGTTAGCTTAAGGCTAGGTGGAGGATGTAGGAGGGATAATGGTCTATATCATTTATTAGGTATTAGCTTAAGGCTAGGGGGAGGATGTAGGAGGGATAATGGTCTATATAATTTATTAGGGGTTAGCTTAAGGCTAGGTGGAGGATGTAGGATGGATAATGGTCTATATAATGTATTAGGTATTAGCTTAAGGCTAGGTGGAGGATGTAGTAGGAATAATGGTCTATACAATTTATTAGGCGTTAGCGTAAGGCTAGGTGGAGGATGTAGGAGGGGGAATGGTCTATATAATTTATTAGGGGTTAGCTTAAGGCTAGGTTGAGGATGTAGGATGGATAATGGTCTATCTAATTTATTAGGGGTTAGCTTAAGGCTAGGTGAAGGATGTAGGATGGATAATGGTCTATATAATTTATTAGGGGTTAGCTTAAGGCTAGGTGAAGGATGTAGGTTGGATAATGGTTTATATCATTTTTTAGGTGTTAGCATAAGGCTAGGTGAAGGATGGATAAAGTTCTATATAATTTATTAGGTGTTAGCATAAGGCTGGGTCATTTTATCAGGCAAGTCAGTTATTAACAAATTCTTATTTTCAATGGCAGCCTAGGAACAGCAGGTTAACTGCCATGTTCAGGGGTAGAATAACATATTTTTACCTTGTCAGCTCTGGGATTTGATCTTGCAACCTTTTGGTTACTAGTCCAACACTCTATAACTACTAGGCTACCTGCCACCCATAATTTTTGTGCACAAATGTGTTTACATACCTTTTAGTGAGCATTTCTCCCTTTGCTTAGATAATCCATCCACCTGACAGGTGTGGCATATCAAGCTGATTAAACAGCATGATCATTACATAGGTTCACCTTGTGCTGGGGACAATAAAAAGCCACTGTAAAATGTGCAGTTTTGTCACACAACACAATGCCACAGATGTCTCAAGTTGAGGTATCGTGCAATTGGCATGCTGACTGCAGGAATGCCCACCAGAGCGGTTGTTAGATAATGTAATGTTAATTTTATATACCATAAGGCATCTCCAACATCAGTTTGTTGCTGGCAAGGCATACCTAAATTTGAATTTTTAAAAAACATTAAAGTAGTTGGTTTTATCAGTGGGTTTTATGATGAATGAGCCATCTGATTTAATGAATGATGGAGGGTAATTTGTGAGCCATCTGATTCAATGAATGATGGAGGGTAGTTTGTGAGCCATCTGATTCAATGAATGATGGAGGGTAAGTTTGCCTTTTTTTTCTCCAAATGTAATGTAAGGAGCTCCAAAGCTTTATACTATCATCCTTTATATCATTTATCTTTGTTTCATAGTTTAGTTTCTCCTTCTTTTCATTCAGTTTAGTCACATGATTTCTCAATTTGCAGTACGTTTGCCATTCGGTTGTACAGCCAGACTTCTCTTTTACATCTCTTTTGCCTCATCCATCTCAACCATTTAAATTCCTCATCAATCCACGGGGATTTAATCGTTTTTACAATCATTTTCTTAATGGGTGCGTTCTTATTAGTAACTGGAATAAAACATTTAATAAATGTATCAAGAGCGGCATCTGGTTGCTCCTCACTACACATCACAGACCAGCAAATATTTTTTACATCATCAACATAGTAATCACTACAAAACCTATTATATGACCTCTTATTCACTCTATTAGGCCCAGCCTTTGGAACTGTGGTTTTCCTAGATATGGCTACTATATTGTGATCACTACATCCTGTGGTTTTCCTAGATATGGCTACCATATTGTGATAACTACATCCTTTGGTTTTCCTAGATATGGGTACCATATTGTGATCACTACATCCTGTGGTTTTCCTAGATATGGCTACCATATTGTGATAACTACATCCTTTGGTTTTCCTAGATATGGGTACCATATTGTGATCACTACATCCTGTGGTTTTCCTAGATATGGCTACCATATTGTGATCACTACATCCTGTGGTTTTCCTAGATATGGGTACCATATTGTGATCACTACATCCTATGGTTTTCCTAGATATGGCTACCATATTGTGATCACTACATCCTTTGGTTTTCCTAGATATGGCTACCATATTGTGATCACTACATCCTTTGGTTTTCCTAGATATGGGTACCATATTGTGATCACTACATCCTATGGTTTTCCTAGATATGGCTACCATATTGTGATCACTACATCCTTTGGTTTTCCTAGATACGGCTACTATATTGTGATCACTACATCCTATGGTTTTCCTAGATACGGCTACTATATTGTGATCACTACATCCTTTGGTTTTCCTAGATACGGCTACTATATTGTGATCACTACATCCCTTGGTTTTCCTAGATACGGCTACTATATTGTGATCACTACATCCAATGGATCTGAACACTGCTTTCAAGCAAATTTCTGCAGCATTAGTAAAATGTTATCAATGCAGTTTGATGATTTCATTCCTGTGCTGTTTGATCTACTATATCTACTGGTAGGCTACTACCCTGGTAGGTTGACTGATAAGCTGAAACAGGTTGCAGGCACTAGTTACAGTTTGAATCTTTTTCTTGAGTAGGCAGCTTGATGAAAGCCAGTCAATATTATTAAGGTCAAGCAGAAAATATACCTCTCTGTTGATATCATATACATTTTCAAGCATTTCACACATATTATCCAGATACTGACTGTTAGCACTTGGAGATCTACAGCCGCTTCCCACCAGAATGGGCTTTAGGTGACGCAGATGAACCTGTATCCATATTACTTCAACAGTATTTAACATGAGATCCTCTCTAAGCTTTACAGGAATGTGGTTCTGAATATAGACCGCAACACCTCCCCCATTGGCATTCCTGTCTTTTCTTTAGGTGTTATAACTATGTATTCCTACCACTGGGTCATGAAAGGTATTATCTAAGTAAGTTTCATAGGCACATGATTATTGTATACAATAACTGCAGGATCAACAGAGGCATTCGGGGGAGTTAGAGGGTCATACATTAGGTTACTTACATTGTGCTGCGGGCATTACAACATCTCAGCGACACAATGGGCTTGGGTCATTGATAAGTCATTGTCTAAATGAAGCCTTGAAATGCATGAAGTCCATGAGCCAAGATGATTTGGAGTCATTCCTGTACAGTATCTTCTGCTTCCTGAAGGTGTCAAAGTTATCTATAAAAGTTTTTCCAACAGAGCTACATTCATATTTTAGCCAGGTGTATAATGCCAGTAGCCTGATGAATCTCTCTCAGCCGCGGCCCAACGATGGTACCGTGCCTGAAATAATTAGTCCTTTGAAATCAATTTTCATCAGTTCTGAGCTAGCCCTACTAATGTTGTTCGATCCCACATGGACTATGACAGTGTCATAGAACGGTCGGCCTTGTAATGTCTCATACTCGTGCTCTAGGATAGCATAGGTTTTTTCCCCCCAGGAATCGAGATGTTTCTTACCATAGAGCTGCAGATGACGATAGCTGGTGCAATGGCTGAGGAGGTACGGCCATTCTTTAGTTTCAAGTGGTTTCACAAACTCTTCGAGGACCGAAGGGCTGTAAGTGCCCAATGGACCCGAGCCAGCTGTAGTATCCATCGTGGATGATGAATGGGCTGGAGTCTTAGACAGCCTCACTGTCCGATGAGGTGGGGAACTCCCTGGATCTGAACCCACTGTCTGATGAGGGGGGAACTCCCTGGATCTGAACCCACTGTCCGACGAGGGGGGGAACTCCCTGGATCTGAACCCAAGGTAGAAGCCACCAGAGAGGGAGACCGAACAGAGGACGAAGGCCCAGGTACCTCCGAATCCAATCTCTTATCGGATGCCCCCAGGGAAGAAGGCGCCGGAACCTCTGGATCCAAGGTGGTTAGTCTATGTTCGATCCGGGCTTACCTTCGCCCCTGTTGCCAGAGTTTGCTGTTTTCGACATCCATGGCAAGTGATCTATCTCCATGGATGGTTGGCAGGATCAAGTACTGGCCATTCAGCTGTGGAGAGCCGACACGGCAGTAACACTTCCAGCAGGCCAGTGGCTTCCGGCTACTGGGGCAGAGGAGAAAGAAAAAGTAGGCGTGCGTGAATTTCCCAGTAGCTTGTGTAAGTTCGCTACTTGTTTGCAAAGAGTAGCCACTTCGCCTCTGTTGTCCTCTGCAAGCAAACAGTTGCTACATTGAAAGTCCGGGCGTCCACATTGTTCCGGAATAAAGCAAAATAAACACAGCTCCTGCAGCGCTGAAAACATTTGTTAGCGTCCTCTATTTTAATCTACAGGCTAGCTACGCCAGCTGGGCTTCCTTGTCTCTTCGTGACAGGGAATTCTCCACTTGTCCGAGACAGAATTACACGGCTATCAAAAACGTCAGGCCATGGTAAGTCTACACCAAATTCACAATGTGAAAAATTCATAAGAGTACAGAGTATTGTATCTCAGAATAGTAAAACACGTTTCGGTATGACATATTTGAGACTAAATATATGAGTTAGACGAGTCATCTATGACTATTATAAGAATAGAGTATGTTCTGAAAATGAAATGTAACCTCTACAAAACAAATGCTTGTAGGTTTCACATAGATTTTTGTCAACAGAATACAAAACCATGACAATTACCATAAGAAAAATACAATATTTGTATATACATTTTATATGTCTTTGGTCTCAGCGTTTTAACCCATCCCTGCTTAGTGCCTTAATACTACCAATGTGCTACCAAGAGAATGATTGTTTTGAGATCTCCACTTAATAACTAAATAGATTCAAAGCTAATTCTTTCTCCTCCTACCTCTCCTCCTCCTGTCCTAATTTTTCTTCCTTTCATCCTAATCCTCTCCTCCTGTCCTCCTCCTGTCTTCCTCCCCACTTCTATGAATCTTCTTAGTGTATTTGCTGCCAGATGTATTACTGACACGTTCCAGGGAGAACATATAAGAATCTAGTCAAATGATAGGCAGTAGAGTACAGTAGGGTACAGTAGAGTACAGTAGAGTACAATAGGGTACAGTAGAGTACAGTAGGGTACAGTAGAGTACAGTAGAGCAGGGTACAGTACTGTAGAGTACAGTAGGGTCAGGTACTGTAGAGTACAGTAGAGTACAGTACATTAGAGTCCAGTAGAGCAGGGTGCAGTACAGTATAGTACAGTAGAGTACAGTAGGGTACATTAGGTTACAGTAGGGTACTGTAGAGTACAGTAGAGTACAGTAGAGTAGGGCACAGTAGAGTATGGTAGAGTAGAGTACAGTAGAGTAGAGTAGGTTACAATAGAGTACAGTAGAGTAGGGTACTGTAGAGTAGAGTACAGTAGAGTACAATAGAGTACAGTACAGTAGGGTACAGGAGAGTACATTAGACCAGGGTACAGTAAAGTACAGAAGAGTACAGTAAAGTACTGTATAGTACAGTCGAGTGCAGTAGAGCAGGGTACAGTAGGGTACAGGAGAGTACATTAGACCAGGGTACAGTAAAGTACAGTAGAGTACAGTAAAGTACTGTATAGTACAGCCGAGTGCAGTAGAGCAGGGTACAGTAGGCTCCTTTAGAGCACAGTATAGTACTGTGCAGTAGAGTGCAGTAGAGCACAGTAGAGTACATTAGAGCACAGTATAGTACTGTACAGTAGAGCACAGTACAGTAGAGTACAGTAGGGTACAGTAGAGCAGGATACAGTACAGTAAAGTACAGTAGAGCAGGGTGCAGTAGAATGCAGTAGAGTACAGTAGAACAGGGTACAGTAGGGTACAGTAGAGCAGTGTACAGTACAGTAGAGTACAGTAGAGTAGAGTAGAATACAGTAGAGTATTGAGTACATATAGATAGACATATATATATATAGAGTACAGTACAGTACAGCACAGTAGGGTAGCGTACAGTACAGCACAGTAGGGTACAGTAGAGCAGTGTACAGTACAGTACAGTAGAGTACAGTAGAGCACAGTAGAGTACAGTAGAGCAGGGTACAGTACAGTACAGTAGGGTACAGTAGGGTACAGTAGAGCAGTGTACAGTACAGTAGCGTACAGTAGAGTAGAGTAGAGTACAGTAGAGTATTGTAGAGTAGGGTACAGTAGAGTACAGTACAGTAGAGTACAGTAAAGCAGGTACAGTACAGTACAGTACAGTAAGGTACATTTGGTTACAGTAGGGTACAGTAGAGCAACATATAGTACAGTAGAGTACAGTACGGTAGAGTACAGTATAGTAGAGTAGGTTACAGTAGAGTACAGTAGAGTAGGTTACAGTAGAGTACAGTACAGTAGAGTACAGTTGAGCAGAGTACAGTACAGTAGAGTACATTAGGGTACAGTAGGTTACAGTAGGGTACAGTAGAGTACAGTAGAGTACAGTAGAGCAGTGCACAGTACAGTACAATAGAGTACAGTAGTGTACAGTAGAGCAGTGCACAGTACAGTACAATAGAGTACAGTAGTGTACAGGAGAGCAGGGTACAGTACAGTACAATAGAGTACAGTAGGGTACAGTAGAGTAAAGTAGAGCAAAGGGTACAGTAGAGCAAAGTAGAGCAAAGTATAGTACAGTAGAGCACAGTAGAGCACAGTAGAGTACAGTAGAGCAGGGTAATATCCCAAGATGGCATAGCAGTCAGACGTCCTTTTTCCTCATCTTGTCCTGTATATATATTAACACTTTTCTTCGCATATCTTTTATATATTTTATTTTCCAAAAACTCAACTTCAAAACACTTTCCTGCAACCCGCCTCACCAATTTAAAAAAAAAAGTATTATTTACCTCAAATCTGAAATCCACAATAGAAGCTAGCCAGAAGCTGACCAGAAGCTGACCAGAAGCTGACCAGAAGCTAGCCAGAAGCTAGCCAGAAGCTAACCAGTTTACTGGCTAACGTTAGTTTTCAGGTAACCACGGTTTGTGGGCATCAGTTATCCTTTAGCTCGGAAATCTATCGCCAGTTTTGTACAACGCGACTCAGACCAGAACATCCCGGACCTATTTTTCTCTCCATATACCCGGATTTCAACCGAAAGCTCTGGACATTTACACCTGGATCTCGCAGCTAGCTAGCTGCTATCTGTGTGATTGTTGGCTTACGTCGATCCCGGAGCAAACATCAATTATCCCGGAGCTAGCCAGCTGAAGAGTTACATCAGCCACTCCACTACAATCACCTATCCGGACCCGTTTTACTGCCAATGCGGAGCCTCACCGGGCCTTCACGACTGGACTACCGACGTTATCTGCCCGAGGGAGTTATCCAACTGGCCCCTCTGTCGCGGCGTTACCTGAACGCCCATCTGCGGTCCGCTAATCGTTAGCTGTCTTATCGACTGCTATCTGAATAGGTCCATCGGACAATTTTTCTTGGGTCACTATAACTATATCTATTTTGCCAATTGGATTGGTCCCCTCTACCACACGGAACCCCACTAATCTACAGACAGAAACACATGAGGTGGCCAAAAACAGGCCTCCATCCTATGCTAGCTTGCTACAGATTGCCCGGCTAAGTGTCTAAATCGCCGTGACCCCAACCAACCTCACTACTCACTGGACCCTTATGATCACTCGACTAAGCATGTCTCTCCTTAATATCAATATGCCTTGTCCATTGTTGTTCTGGTTAGTGTTTATTAGATTATTTCACCGTAGAGCCTTTAGCCCTGCTCACTATACCTTATCCAAACTTTCAGTTCCACCACCCACACATGCGCTGACATCACCTGGTTTCAACGAAGTTTCTAGAGACAATATCTCTCTCATCATCACTCAATACCTAGGTTAACCTCCACTGTATTCACATCCTACCATACCTTTGTCTGTACATTATACCTTGAAGCTATTTAACACCCCCAGAAACCTCCTTTTACTCTCTGTTCCGGATGTCCTAGACGACCAATTCTCATAGCTTTTAGCCGTACCCTTATCCTACTCCTCCTCTGTTCCTCTGATGATTTAGAGGTTGATCCAGGACCTGCAGTGCCTGGCTCCACTCCTATTCCCCAGGCGCTCTCTTTTGATGACTTCTGTAACCGTAATAGCCTTTGTTTCATGTATGTTAACATTAGAAGCCTCCTCCCTAAGTTTGTTTTATTCACTGCTTTAGCACACTCTGCCAACCTGGATGTTCTAGCCGTGTCTGAATCCTGGCTTAGGAAGACCACCAAAAATTCTGAAATTTTCATCCCTAACTACAACATTTTCAGACAAGATAGAACGGCCAAAGGGGGCGGTGTTGCAATCTACTGCAAAGATCTGTCCTACTATCCAGGTCTGTACCCAAACAATTTTAACTTCCAATGAAACAGCACTTCCTTGTTGGAATTTCTTCAGGTCTTTGCCTGCAATATCAGTTCTGTTATACTCGCAGACAATATTTTGACGGTTTTGGAAACTTTAGAGTGTTTTCAATAAGTTTTAAGTACCAGCTGTCAGAGTAGCTCACAGATTACTGCACCTGTACATAGCCCATCTATAATTTAGCCCAAACAACTACCTCTTTCCCTACTGTATTTATTTATTTATTTATTTTGCTCCTTTGCACCCCATTATTTCTATCTCTACTTTGCACATTCTTCCACTGCCAATCAACCATTCCAGTGTTTTACTTGCTATATTGTATTTATTTCACCACCATGGCCTTTTTTTTGCCTTTACCTCCCTTATGTCACCTCATTTGCTCACATTGTATATAGACTTATTTTTCTACTGTATTATTGACTGTATGTTTGTTTTACTCCATGTGTAACTCTGTCTTGTTGTATGTGTCGAACTGCTTTACTTTATCTTGGCCAGGTCTCAATTGTAAATGAGAACTTGTTCTCAACTAACCAACCTGGTTAAATAAAGGTGAAAAAAACACATTACAGTAGAGTAGGGTACAGTACAGTAGAGTAGGGTACAGTACAGTAGAGTAGGGTACAGTACAGTAGAGTAGGGTACAGTACAGTACAGTAGGGTACAGTACAGTAGAGTAGGGTACAGTACAGTACAGTAGGGTACAGTACAGTACAGTAGGGTAGGGTACAGTACAGTACAGTAGGGTACAGTACAGTAGGGTACAGTACAGTACAGTACAGTAGGGTACAGTACAGTACAGTACAGTAGGGTACAGTACAGTACAGTAGGGTACAGTACAGTACAGTAGGGTAGGGTACAGTACAGTACAGTAGGGTACAGTACAGTAGGGTACAGTACAGTACAGTAGGGTAGGGTACAGTACAGTACAGTACAGAGCAGGATACAGTACAGAAGATACAGTACTGTAGAGTAGTGTAGGGTACAGTAGGGTACAGTAGATTACAGTAGAGTACAGTAGGGTACAGCAGGGTACAGTACAGTAGAGTAAGGTAGAGTAGAGGAGGGTATATTAGAGTACAGTAGGGTATAGTAGAGTACATTAGAATACAGCGGAGTACAGTATCGTACAGTAGAGTACAGTAGAGTACAGTATAGTACAGTACAGTAGAGAATGGTAGAGTAGGGTACAATATAGTACAGTAGAGTACAGTAGAGCAGGGTACAGTAAAGTACAGTAGAGTACAGTAGAGCACAGTAGAGTACAGTAGAGCAGGGTACAGTACAGTAGGGTACAGTAGAGCAGGGTACAGTACAGTATAGTACAGTAGAGCACAGTATAGTACTGTACAGTAGGGATCAGTAGGGTACAGTACATTGGAGTACAGTATGGTACAGTAGAGCAGGAAACAGTACAGTAAAGTACAGTAGGGTACTGTACAGTAGAGCAGGGTACAGTACAGTATAGTACAGTAGGGTACAGTACAGTAGAGTACAGTACAGTAGAGTACAGTAGGGTACAGTACAGTAGAGCAGGGTACAGTACAGTAGGATACAGTAGAGTACATTAGTGTACATTAGAGTACATTAGAGCACAGTATAGTACAGTAAAGTAGAGTACAGTACAGTAGAGTACAGTAGAGCTGGGTACAGTACAGTAGAGTACAGTAGGGTACATTACAGTAGAGCAGGGTACAGTACAGTAGAGTCGAGTAAAGTAGAGTACTGTACAGTAGAGTACATTAGAGTACATTAGAGCACAGTATAGTACAGTAAAGTAGAGTACAGTACAGTAGAGTACAGTAGAGCTGGGTACAGTACAGTAGAGTACATTAGGGTACATTACAGTAGAGCAGGGTACAGTACAGTAGAGTCGAGTAAAGTAGAGTACAGTACAGTAGAGTACAGTAGAGTACAATAGAGTGCAGTAGGGTCCAGTAGAGTACAGTAGAGCAGGGTGCAGTAGAATGCAGTAGAGTACAGTAGAGCAGTGTACAGTACAGTACAGCAGAGTACAGTAGGGTAGAGTACAGTACAGTACAGTAGCGTACAGTAGAGCAGGGTACAGTACAATAGAGTGCAGTAGGGTCCAGTAGAGTACAGTAGAGCAGGGTGCAGTAGAATGCAGTAGAGTACAGTAGAGCAGTGTACAGTACAGTACAGCAGAGTACAGTAGGGTAGAGTACAGTACAGTACAGTAGCGTACAGTAGAGCAGGGTACAGTACAGTACAGTAGCGTACAGTAGAGCAGGGTACAGTACAGTACAGTAGCGTACAGTAGAGTACAGTAGAGCAGTGTACAGTACAGTAGAGTACAGTAGAGCCGGGTACAGTAGGATACAGTAGAGTAGAGTAGAGCAGAGTACAGTAGGGTACAGTAGGCTACAGTACCGCCGGGTACAGTAGAGTAGAGTAGAGCAGAGTACAGTACAGTAGGGTACAGTAGGGTACAGCAGAGTAGAGTAGAGTAGAGCAGAGTACAATATAGTAGAGTACAGTGCAGTAGGGTACAGTACAGTACAGTAGGGTACAGTAGAGTACGGTACAGAAGGGTACAGTAGGGTACAGTAGAGTACAGTACAGTAGGCTACAGTACAGTAGGGTACAGTATAGTAGAGTGCAGTACAGTAGAGCAGAGTACAGTACAGTAGGGTACAGTAGGGTACAGTAGAGTACATTAGGGTACAGTAGGGTACAGTACAGTAGAACAGAGTACAGTACAGTAGGGTACAGTAGAGTACAGTAGGGTACAGTAGAGTACAGTAGGGTACAGCAGGGTACAGTACAGTAGAGTAGGGTACAGTAGGGTACAGTACAGTAGAGTAGAGTACAGTACAGTAGGGTACAGTACAGTAGGGTACAGTACAGTAGGGTACAGTAGAGCCGGGTACAGTACACTAGAGTAGAGCATAGTACAATATAGTAGAGTACAGTACAGTAGGGTACAGTACAGCGGGGTACAGTATTGTACAGTAGAGCCGGGTACAGTATAGTAGAGTACAGTACAGGAGGGTACAGTAGGGTACAGTACAGTACAGTAGGGTACAGTACAGTACAGTGGGGTACAGTACATCAGGGTACAGTAGGGTACAGTACAGTTCAGTAGGGTACAGTACAGTTCAGTAGGGTACAGTACAGTGGGGTACAGTACAGTAGGGTACAGTAGGGTACAGTACAGTTCAGTAGGGTACAGTACAGTACAGTAGGGTACAGTAGGGTACAGTACAGTACAGTAGGGTACAGTACAGTACAGTAGGGTACAGTACAGTAGGGTACAGTACAGTACAGTACCGTACAGTAGGGTACAGTACAGTAGGGTACAGTACAGTACAGTAGGGTACAGTACAGTACAGTAGGGTACAGTACAGTAGAGTAGAGTACAGTACAGTATAGTAGAGTAGAATACAGTACAGTAGGGTACAGTAGGGTACAGTACAGTATAGTAGAGTACAGTACAGTATAGTAGAGTAGAATACAGTATAGTAGAGTAGAATACAGTACAGTAGGGTACAGTAGGGTACAATACAGTACAGTAGGGTACAGTACAGTAGAGTAGAGTACAGTACAGTATAGTAGAGTAGAATACAGTATAGTAGAGTAGAATACAGTACAGTAGGGTACAGTAGGGTACAGTACAGTACAGTAGGGTACAGTATAGCACATTTCAGACGTCTATGTTTTGGCCAAATAGATGTCAATGTTTGGACTTCTGGAGGGTTTGAGCCCACCTGCTGGGTATGCATTTGAATACTCTACACTTTTTCTTGAAGTGTACACTTGTCCTCTAACCATATGATGGTTCACTGTAGCTCAGTTGGTAGAGCATGAGGAATGAAACTTTAAATGAAATGCCGAGTCTGGATATGAGTGTCTACAAAAATACTCAAATGTCGAATCACCCATATAGAGGATAGGAAGCCATTTCGCGTGCAACCAAATGTTTTTTTTATTTTATTTTTTATTTAACCTTTATATAACTAGGCAAGTCAGTTAAGAACATGTTCTTATTCACCCCTGAAGGGATTGTATATATCTGGCTACTGCAACAGAAAGAACAGAGGGAGAACTGTTTATACTGTATAGTCTGCACTCAGTAAAACGGATTGGAAAGGAAGCTTGTAGGAAGCAGCAGAGATAAATCCGTAAAAATGTTGAGAGGAACGTACAGTTGAAGTCGGAGGTTTCCATACACCTTAGCCACGTACATTTAATCTCCGTTTTTCACAGTTCCTGACATTTAATCCTAGTAAAAATTGCCTGTTTTAGGTCAGATAGGATTAATTAAACCACTTTTTTTTAAGAATGTGAAATGTCAGAATAATAGTAGAGAGAATTATATATTTCAGCTTTTATTTATTTCATCACATTCCCAGTGGGTCAGAGGTTTACATATACTCAATTAGTATTTGGTAGCATCGCCTTTTAGTTGTTTAACTTATGTCAAACGTTTCAGGTAGCCTTCCACAAGCTTCCCATAATCAGTTGGGTGAATTTTGGCCCATTCCTCCTGACAGAGCTGGTGTAACTGAATCAGGTTTGTAGGCCTCCTTGCTCGCACATGCTTTTTCAGTTCTGCCCACAAATGTTCTATAGGATTGAGGTAAGGGCTTTGTGATGGCCACTCCAATACCTTGACTTTGTTGCCCTTAAGCCATTTTGCCACAACTTTGGAATGTTTGGGGTCATTGTCCATTTGGAAGACCCATTTGCGACCAAGCTTTAACTTCCTGACTGATGTCTTGAGATGCTGCTTCAATATATCCACATCATTTTCCTTCATCATGAGGCCATCTATTTTGTGAAGTGCACCTGTCCCTCCTGCAGCAAAGCACCCCCACAACATGATTCTGCCACCCCCGTGCTTCACGGTTGGGATGGTGTTCTTTGGCTTGCAAACCTCCCCCGTTTTTCCTCCAAACATAATGATGGTCATTATGGCCAAACAGTTCTATTTTTGTTTCATCAGATCAGAAGACATTTCTCCAAAAAGTACGATCTTTGCCCCCATGTGCAGTTGCAAACCGTAGTCTGGCTTTTTTATGGTGGTTTTGGAGCAGTGGCTTCTGCCTTGCTGAGCAGCCTTTCAGGTTATGTCGATATAGGACTCGTTTTACTGTGGATATAGATACTTTTGTACCTGTTTCCTCCAGCATCTTCACAAGGTCCATTGCTGTTGTTCTGGGATTGATTTGCACTTTTCACACCAAAGTACATTCATCTCTAGGAGACAGAACGCGTCTCCTTCCTGAGCAGTGTGACGTCTGCGTGGTCCCATGGTGTTTATTCTTGCATACTATTGTTTGTACAGATGAACGTGGTACCTTTAGGCATTTGCAAATTGCTCCCAAGAATGATTTTTTTTTCTGAGGTCTTGACTGATTTATTTTGATTTTCCCATGATGTCAAGCGAATACGCACTGAGTTTGAAGGTAGGCCTTGAAATACATACACAGGTACACCTCCAATTGACTCAAATGATGGCTAGTACCCTATCAGGAACTTCTAAAGCCATGACATAATTTTCTGGAATTTTCCAAGCTGTTTAAAGGCACAGTCAACTTCGTGTATGTACACTTCTGACCCACTGGAATTGTGATACATAAAGTGAAATAATCTGTCTGTAAACAATTGCTGGAAAAATTACTTGTAATTGTGCTCAAAGTAGAGGTCCTAACCGACATGCCAAAACTATAGTTTGTTAACAAGAAATATGTGGAGTGGTTGAAAAATTTGTTTTAATGACTCCAACCTAAGTGTATGTAAACTTCCGACTTCAACTGTATGTGAGAGCACCAGTAACTCCTGATTGCAGGCCAATCGGTTCTGTGGAAAACAGAAATAGATCAAACACAATAGGGGAGCAACAAGGTCTTACTTCCAGGGGATAAACTTAACATTTGTACAGTTAAGAATATTTAGTCTATCTGGTTAAAGGATGACTGAACATGGCGATTCGCACGTGTGTTTTTCTGTTGCTTATTTGAAAAAAAAAGAGATTTCGGTTTTGGAAGTGTGTTTCCTGACCGATTGGTTGATGTTTGTCCCCCCTGAGCCACTGTAGACGCGGAAGTATATTTAACTTCCTGATTTTCCCCAGAATAAATCTAAGATAACTCAAGAAATCTGTAATTAATTTTGACGTTTTTTTTTCCAAAGGATGTTTTAGTTGGGCAATTTGATATCTAACTAAGGTGTTTGGAGCAGTATTTCTTATGTAAACTGTCAGAGCCGCTGTTGTATAGAGAGCAATCACTGCAGCTGTTCACCACATGTTAGTGGGCAAATGGACATCGTCAAATTAAACCCAACCTTAATTTACCCATTGTGGAGCACGGATGTTCCAAACTCCAAAAGTATCATATTTACACTTTGTAGTCAATTTAGAATATATTTTTCTAACTCTTGTCTATGCCACGTAGGCCGTTTTCAAAGGGATTTGTTTTTTAAAGGAAGTCGCTCTTAAAGGTCTGGGTTAAAACAGAAACAACTTGAGGGTTAAATTTAGGCTTTAATTCAGACTGGTTAAGGAAAGGGTTCAGTTTAGGCTTTAATTCAGACTGGTTAAAACTTCTTTGGGATAGGGGGCAGTATTTTCACGTCCGAATGAAAAGCGTGCCCAGAGTAAACTGCCTGTCACCCAGGCCCAGAAGCCAGTTTCTAAAACTGTTAAAATTATGTCTGTGAGTATAACAGAACTGATATGGCACGTCAAACCCCAAGGACAAACCCCACCCCGAAAAAGAAAAAAAAATCACCTTACCACTGTTTTCAATGGCTAGTACTATAATTATAAGCCTAAGTCCTCCCAAATTGCAGTTCCTAGGACTTCCACTAGATGTCAACAGTCTTTAGAAAGAGTTTCAGGCTGTTTTTTTGAAAAATGACCCAGAAATTGTAGTTTTTCTAGGTGGCTCCGATTTTGGGTGTAGTGTATCCAAGCGCGTGGAGGAAAGCGCGTTCTTTCTTATTTATCTCCGTTATAGAACATACTACAATTTTATCGTTTATTTGTGTATCAGGATACCTAAGGTTTGATTATAAACGTTGATAGACTTGTTTGGAAAAGTTTAATAGTAACGTTTGGGACTCATTTTGTATACATTTTGATGGAGGGAAACTGAGTCGATTATTGACTGAGTTTTTATGGATATAAAGAAGGACATTATCGAACGAAAGGACCATTTGTAATGTAACTGGGACTTTTTGGAGTGCCAACAGAAGAAGATCTTCAAAGGTAAGGCATATAATATATCGCTATTTCTGACTTTCGTGTCGCAACTCCCTGGTTGAAAATGATTTGTTATGCATTTGTGTGCTGGGCGCTGTCCTCAGATAATCGCATGGTTTGCTTTCGGCGTAAAGCCTTTTTGAAATCTGACATTGTGGCTGGATTAACAACAAGTTAAGCTTTATTTTGATGTATTGCACTTGTGATTTCATGAAAGTTTAATATTTATAGTAATTTAATTTGAATTTGGCACTCTGCCATTTCATCGGATGTTGTTGAGGTGTCCCGCTAGCGGCACGCCTATCCCAAACAGGTTTTAAGGAAAGGGTTAAGTTTAGACATTAATTCAGACTGGTTTTAAATGAGTGCTAGCACTGGGATTGAATCTGCGACACTTGGAGCCCTTGAGGTTTAAGGCCTCCTCTATCACCATCCACAACACCCTAGAGTCTCTGAATGTCTTGGGGACCTGAAAAAACGTCAAATATTGAAGTTGATCTGGTGTGACCTGGCTTGGGTGAGAGGCACACTAATACAGAGTCAGAAAGGGAGTAGGGAAAGCAAGTCTAAGAAGTGGTAGATCTGTTCTATGTGCACTATTTCTATGCTTCCCATTCTTAAGTTGTGTTTTTGTTTTGCATCTTTTACTTTTGGTTTTGTACACTAGCTTCAAACAGCTGAAAATACTATATTTTTTATTTAGGTCAAATATATTTCCAAGCGGCTTTGAAGGTCAAATTATTCTCTACACTATACTATCTTATTTTGTCACGTAAACTGAACATTTCACAAACTTTTAGCAACCAGGAAATGGTGGATTGATTTCTGCATAGCAAGATATTAACATTAGAGGTTGAAGAGATTTGTCATATGATGAAGCTGAAGTAATGTAGCTAACTTTTTTTTCTTGCTTATTGTGTAGTGCAGGATAAAAAATACCTTTATTCTACAGTATGAATGTGGAGCTATTTAGCTGATCTGTGTATAGACCCTAAAACATTTGGTATAAATATTAGTTCAGAAATTGTGGTTTTAACAGTTCTAGCTGCAATGCATTCACTGGTAAAGCCTAAGGGAAGGAAAAGTGACTGTTTTATGTTAAACTGCTATGGAATGAAAGTCCTGCTACATTACTAATACACATTGAACCACAGTCAGAGGACAGCTACATTACTACAATACATTGAATCCCAGCCAGAGGACAGCTACATTACTACTATACATTGAACCACAGAGGATGGCTACATTACTACAATACATTGAATCCCAGCCAGAGGACAGCTACATTACTACTATACATTGAACCACAGTCAGAGGACAGCTACATTACTACTGTACATTGAACCACAGCCAGAGGACAGCTACATTACTACTATACATTGAACCACAGAGGACAGCTACATTACTACTATACATTGAACCACAGCCAGAGGACGGCTACATTACTACTATACATTGAACCACAGCCAGAGGACGGCTACATTACTACTATACATTGAACCCCAGAGGATGGCAACAATAGTACTGTACATTGAACCACAGCCAGAGGACAACTACATTACTACTATACATTGAACCACAGCCAGAGGACAGCTACATTACTACTGCACATTGAACCACAGCCAGAGGACGGCTACATTACTACTATACATTGAACCACAGCCAGAGGACGGCTACATTACTACTATACATTGAACCCCAGAGGATGGCAACAATAGTACTGTACATTGAACCACAGCCAGAGGACAACTACATTACTACTATACATTGAACCACAGCCAGAGGACAGCTACATTACTACTATACATTGAACCAGAGGATGGCTACATCACTACTATACATTGAACCACAGCCAGAGGATGGCAACATTACTACTATACATTGAACCACAGCCAGAGGATAGCTACATTACTACTATACATTGAACCACAGTCAGAGGATAGCTACATTACTACTATACATTGAACCACAGCCAGAGGACAGCTACATTACTACTATAAATTGAACCACAGCCAGAGGACAGCTACATTACTACTATACATTGAACCACAGCCAGAGGACAGCTACATTACTACTATACATTGAACCACAGTCAGAGGACAGCTACATTACTACTGTACATTGAACCACAGCCAGAGGATGGCAACATTACTACTATACATTGAATCACAGCCAGAGGACAGCTACATTACTACTATACATTGAACCACAGAGGATGGCTACATTACTACAATACATTGAATCCCAGCCAGAGGACAGCTACATTACTACTATACATTGAACCACAGTCAGAGGACAGCTACATTACTACTGTACATTGAACCACAGCCAGAGGACAGCTACATTACTACTATACATTGAACCACAGAGGATGGCAACATTACTACTGTACATTGAACCACAGCCAGAGGACAGCTACATTACTACTATACATTGAACAACAGAGGATGGCAACATTACTACTCCACATTGAACCACAGCCAGAGGATGGCTACATTACTACTATACATTGGACCACAGCCAGAGGATGGCAACATTACTACTATACATTCAACCACAGCCAGAGGACAGCTACATTACTACTATACATTGAACCAGAGGATGGCTACATCACTACTATACATTGAACCACAGCCAGAGGATGGCAACATTACTACAATACATTGAACCACAGCCAGAGGATGGCAACATTACTACTCCACTACATTACTACTCCACATTGAACCACAGCTAGAGGATTGCTACATTAGCTACATGGCTACATTGTTCTGGTCTTCTCAAATCAAATCCAACTTTATTTGTCACATGCTCCAAATACAACAGGTGTAGACCTTACCGTGAAATGCTTACTTACAAGCCCTTAACCAACAATGCAGTTCAAGAAATAGTTAAGAAAATATTTACAAAATAAATTAAAGTAAAAAAATAACTAGGCTATATACAGGGAGTCCTGGGACCGAGTCAATGTGCAGGGTTACAGTTTAGTAGAGGCCATTTGTACATGTAGTTGGAGGTAAAGTGACATGGATAATAAACAGTGAGTAGCAGCAGTGCAAAAAAAGTGTGTGTGTGTGTGTGTGGGGGGTAAATAGTCTGGGTAACCATTTGATTCGCTATTCAGGAGTCTTATGACTTGGGGGTAGAAGCTGTTAAGCTTCCTTTTGGTCCTAGACATGGCGCTCCGGTACCGCTTGCCGTGCGGTAGCAGAGTGAACAGTCTATGACTCGGGTGATTGGAGTCTTTGACAATTTTTGAGTTTCCCTCTGACATCGCCTAGTATGTAGCTCCTAGATGGCAGGAAGCTTGGCCCCAGTGATGTACTGGGCCGTACGCATTACCCTCTGTAGCACCTTACGGTCAAATGCCAAACAGTTGCCATAGTTTGCCACACATCAG
>NC_056461.1:43179409-43214409 GCF_018296145.1 Oncorhynchus tshawytscha
GGGATTCAAGGTGCTCCAAGAGCTTTACAGTGTGTTGTTTGTGCAAGTGCACACACACACAGAAACACACACACACACACAGAAACACACACACACACACAGAAACACACACAGACACAGAAACACACACACAGAAACAGAAACACACACAGAAACACACACACACACACAAACACACACACACACACACAGAAACACACACACACACAGAAACACACACACAAACACACACACACACACACACACACACACACACACACACACACACACACATATCCCCTACATTCTAGCCAGTGTCTATTCCACAAGACAAACAGAGAGAAGCAGCAGCGTAAAAGAGGGGTTGGGGGGGGCAACACAATGCAAATAGTCTGGGTAACCATTGGTTACCTGTTCAGAAGTCTTATGGCTTGGGGGTGAAAACTGTTGAGAAGCGTTTTTGTCCTAGACTTGGCACTCCGGTACCGCTTGCCATGCGGTAGTAGAGAGAATAGTCTATGACTGGGGCGGCTGGGGTCTTTGACAATTTTTAGGGCCTTCCTCTGACACCGCCTGGTGTAGAGGTCCTGGATGGCAGGCAGCTTTGCCCCAGTCATGTATTGGGCCGTACGCACTACCCTCTGAAGTGCCTTGCGGTCAGAGGCCGAGGCAATTGTCGTACCAGGCAGTGATGCAACTGGTCAGGTTGCTCTCAATGTTGCAGCTGTAGAACCTTTTGAGGATCTCTCGACACATCAGGAAGTCCAGGATCCAGTTGCAGAGGGAGGTGTTTAGTCCCAGGTTCCTTAGCTTAGTGATGAGTGTTGAAGGCACTATGGTGTTGAATGCTGAGCTGTTGTCAATGAATAGAATTCTCACATAAGTGTCCAGGTGGGAAAGGTCAGTGTGGAGTGCAATAGAGATTGCATCATCTGTGGATCTGTTTGGGCAGGATGCAAATTGGAGTGGGTCTAGGGTTTCTGGGATAATGGTGTTGATGTGAGCCATTACCAGCCTTTCAAAGCCCTTCATGGTTACAGACATGAGTGCTACAGGTCTGTAGTCATTAAGGCTGGTTGCCTTCCTGTGCTTGGGCACAGGGACTATGGTGGTCTGCTTGAAGCATGTTAGTATTACAGATTCAATCAGGGACATGTTGAAAATGTCAGTGAAGACACCTGCCAGTTGGTCAGCAAATGCCCGGAGCACACGTCCTGGTAATCCGTTTGGCCGCGCAGCCTTGTGTATGTTGACCTGTTTAAAGGTCTTACTCACGTCGGCTACGGAGAGCGTGATCACACAGTCGTCCGGAACAGCTGATGCTCTCATGCATGCCTCAGTGTTGCTTGCCTCGAAGCGAGCATAGAACTGATTTAGCTCGTCTGTTAGGCTCGTGTCACTGGGCAGCTCGCGGCTGTGCTTCCCTTTGTCGTCTGTAATAGTTTGCAAGCCCTGCCACATCCGACGAGTGTCGGAGCCGGTGTAGTATGATGCAATCTTAGCCCTGTATTGACGCTTTGCCTGTTTGATGGTTCGTCGCAGGACATAGCGGGATTTCTTGTAAGCTTCCGGGTTAGAGTCCCGCACCTTGATAGCGGCAGCTCTACCCTTTAGCTCAGTGCGAATGTTGCCTGTAATCCATGGCTTCAGGTTGGGGTATGTACGTACAGTCACTGTGGGGAGGACGTCCTCAATGCACTTATTGATAAAGCCAGTGACTGATGTGATGTATTCCTCAATGTCATCGGAAGAATCCCGGAACATGTTCCAGTCTGTGAATCACTGGTGCTTCCTGCTTTAATTTTTGCTTGTAAGCAGGAATCAGGAGGATAGAGCTGTAGTCGGATTAGCCAAATGGAGGGCGAGGGAGAGCTTTGTACGCGTCTCTGTGTGTGGAGTACAGGTGATCTAGAATGTTTTTCCCTCTGGTTGCACATTTAACATGTTGATAGAGATTTGGTAGAACTGATTTAAGTTTCCCTGCATTAAAGTCTCCGGCCACCAATAGCGCCGCCTCTGGGTGAGTGGTTTCCTGTTTGCTTATTTCCTTATACAGCTGACTGAGTGCGGTCTTAGTGCCAGAATTTGATTGTCCCGTTGGTAGGATATTCATGATCGTACCTCGTCTAGTTTATTGTTCAATGATTGCACGTTGACGAGTAATATTGACGGTAAAGGCAGCTTTCCTACTCGCCTTCTGCAGATCCACATAATAGCCGTATAACGGCGGCCATAAAGCCTCTCCTCCGGCGCCATCAGACTTGGGGATGACCAGTGAGATATAACTGCTGGAGCGCGTGCTATGGGTGGGTGTTGTTATGGTGACCAGTAAGCTGAGATAAGGCGGATCTTTACCTAGCAAAGACTTATAGATGACCTGGAGCCAGTGGGTCTGGCGACGAATTTGTAGCGAGAGCCAGCCAACGAGAGCAGACAGGTCGCAGTGGTGGGTGGTGTATGGGGCTTTGTTGACAAAACAGATGGCATTGTGATAGACTGCATCCAGTTTGCTGAGTAGAGTGTTGGAGGCTATTTTGTAAATTACATCGCCGAAGTCGAGGATCGGTAGGATACTCAGTTTTACAAGGGTATGTTTGGCAGCGTGAGTGAAGGAGGCTTTGTTGCGAAATAGGAAGTCTGTTCTAGATTTAATTTTGGATTGGAGATGTTTAATATGAATCTGGAAAGAGAGTTTACAGTCTAGCCAGACACCTAGGTATTTGTAGTTGTCCACATATTCTAAGTCAGAACCGTCAAGAGTAGTGATGCTCGTCGGGTGGGCGGGTGCGGGTAGCGATCGGTTGACAAGCATGAATTTAGTTTTACTAGCGTTTAAGAGCAGTTGGAGGCCACGGAAGGAGATGTATGGCATTGAAGCTCTTTTTGGAGGGTTGTTAACACAGTGTCCAAAGAAGGGCCAGATGTATACAGAATGGTGTCGTCTGCGTAGAGGTGGATCAGAGAATCACCCGCAGCAAGAGCGATACCGTTGATATATACAGAGAAAAGAGTTGGCCCGTAAATTGAATCCTGTGGTACCCCCATAGGGACTGCCAGAGGTCCGGAAAACAGGTCCTCCAATTTGACACACTGAACTTTATCTAAGAAGTAGTTGGTGAACCAGGCGAGGCACTCATTAGAGAAACCAAGGCTGTTGAGTTTGCCGATAAGAATACGGTGATTGACAGAGTCGAAAGCCTTGGCCAGGTCGATGAAGACGGCTACACAGTACTGTCTTTTATCGATGGCGGTTATGATATCGAGGTGCACCCGTGACCAGCTCGGAAACCGGATTGCACAGCAGAGAAGGCACAGTGGGATTCGAAATAGTCAGTAATCTGTTTGTTAACTTGGCTTTTCGAAGACTTTAGAAAGGCAGAATCAGGATGGATATTAGCCCCTTTGAAGAGGCTCACACTCTAGACCCAAACTGTTAAAATCCATCCCAATCTTTAGGGATCTCGGACGATACGAAAGAGAGGTTGAACAGACTGGTAATAGGGGTTGCAACAATGGCGGCGGATAATTTGAGAAAGAGAGGGTCCAAATTGTGTAGCCCAGCTGATTTGTACGGGTCCAGGTTTTGCAGTACTTTCCGAACATCTGCTATCTGGATCTGAGTGATGGAGAAGCTGGGGAGGCTTGGGCAAGTAGCTGCAGGTGGGGTGGGGGGGGGGCTGTTGGCCGGGGTTGGGGTAGCCAGGAGGAATGCATGGCCAGCCGTAGAGAAAAGCTTATTGAAATTCTTGATTATCGTGGATTTATTGGTGGTGACAGTGTTTCCTAGCCTCCTTTCCTAGTGCAGGTCATAATGAAAATATGTCAATCATTATTTTAATAGGTTGGTAAACCGTTGTAGAAAAGTGATAATGCCCTCGAAGCCGGAGTTTGGAGGATATATTGGCACGGCAGACTAGGGCTTTGTTTTAGTCCACTACCTACCACTGGTATTAACTAGACTGGGGCTTTGTTTTAGTCCACTACCTACCACTGGTATTAACTAGACTGGGGCTTTGTTTTAGTCCACTAACTTTAACTAGACTGGGGCTTTGTTTTAGTCCACTAACTACCACGGGTATTAACTAGATGGGGCTTTGTTTTAGTCCTGGGGCTTTGTTTTAGTCCACTAACTACCACTGGTATTAACTAGACTGGGGCTTTGTTTTAGTCCACTAACTACCACTGGGGGTATTAACTAGACTGGGGCTTTGTTTTAGTCCACTAACTACCACTGGTATTAACTAGACTGGGGCTTTGTTTTAGTCCACTAACTACCACTGGTATTAACTAGACTGGGGCTTTGTTTTAGTCCACTAACTACCACGGGTATTAACTAGACTGGGGCTTTGTTTTAGTCCACTAACTACCACTGGTATTAACTAGACTGGGGCTTTGTTTTAGTCCACTAACTACCACTGGTATTAACTAGACTGGGGCTTTGTTTTAGTCCACTAACTACCACGGGTATTAACTAGACTGGGGCTTTGTTTTAGTCCACTAACTACCACTGGTATTAACTAGACTGGGGCTTTGTTTTAGTCCACTAACTACCACTGGTATTAACTAGACTGGGGCTTTGTTTTAGTCCACTAACTACCACTGGTATTAACTAGACTGGGGCTTTGTTTTAGTCCACTAACTGGTATTAACTAGACTAACTACCACTGGTATTAACTAGACTGGGGCTTTGTTTTAGTCCACTAACTACCACTGGTATTAACTAGACTGGGGCTTTGTTTTAGTCCACTAACTACCACTGGTATTAACTAGACTGGGGCTTTGTTTTAGTCCACTAACTACCACTGGTATTAACTAGACTGGGGCTTTGTTTTAGTCCACTAACTACCACTGGTATTAACTAGACTGGGGCTTTGTTTTAGTCCACTAACTACCACTGGTATTAACTAGACTGGGGCTTTGTTTTAGTCCACTAACTACCACTGGTATTAACTAGACTGGGGCTTTGTTTTAGTCCACTAACTACCACTGGTATTAACTAGACTGGGGCTTTGTTTTAGTCCACTAACTACCACTGGTATTAACTAGACTGGGGCTTTGTTTTAGTCCACTAACTACCACTGGTATTAACTAGACTGGGGCTTTGTTTTAGTCCACTAACTACCACTGGTATTAACTAGACTGGGGCTTTGTTTTAGTCCACTAACTACCACTGGTATTAACTAGACTGGGGCTTTGTTTTAGTCCACTAACTACCACTGGTATTAACTAGACTGGGGCTTTGTTTTAGTCCACTAACTACCACTGGTATTAACTAGACTGGGGCTTTGTTTTAGTCCACTAACTACCACTGGTATTAACTAGACTGGGGCTTTGTTTTAGTCCACTAACTACCACTGGTATTAACTAGACTGGGGCTTTGTTTTAGTCCACTAACTACCACTGGTATTAACTAGACTGGGGCTTTGTTTTAGTCCACTAACTACCACTGGTATTAACTAGACTGGGGCTTTGTTTTAGTCCACTAACTACCACTGGTATTAACTAGACTGGGGCTTTGTTTTAGTCCACTAACTACCACTGGTATTAACTAGACTGGGGCTTTGTTTTAGTCCACTAACTACCACTGGTATTAACTAGACTGGGGCTCTGTTTTAGTCCACTAACTACCACTGGTATTAACTAGACTGGGGCTTTGTTTTAGTCCACTAACTACCACTGGTATTAACTAGACTGGGGCTTTGTTTTAGTCCACTAACTACCACTGGTATTAACTAGACTGGGGCTTTGTTTTAGTCCACTAACTACCACTGGTATTAACTAGACTGGGGCTTTGTTTTAGTCCACTAACTACCACTGGTATTAACTAGACTGGGGCATTGTTTTAGTCCACTAACTACCACTGGTATTAACTAGACTGGGGCTTTGTTTTAGTCCACTAACTACCACTGGTATTAACTAGACTGTGGCTTTGTTTTAGTCCACTAACTACCACTGGTATTAACTAGACTGGGGCTTTGTTTTAGTCCACTAACTACCACTGGTATTAACTAGACTGGGGCTTTGTTTTAGTCCACTAACTACCACTGGTATTAACTAGACTGGGGCTTTGTTTTAGTCCACTAACTACCACTGGTATTAACTAGACTGGGGCTTTGTTTTAGTCCACTAACTACCACTGGTATTAACTAGACTGGGGCTTTGTTTTAGTCCACTAACTACCACTGGTATTAACTAGACTGGGGCTTTGTTTTAGTCCACTAACTACCACTGGTATTAACTAGACTGGGGCTTTGTTTTAGTCCACTAACTACCACTGGTATTAACTAGACTGGGGCTTTGTTTTAGTCCACTAACTACCACTGGTATTAACTAGACTGGGGCTTTGTTTTAGTCCACTAACTACCACTGGTATTAACTAGACTGGGGCTTTGTTTTAGTCCACTAACTACCACTGGTATTAACTAGACTGGGGCTTTGTTTTAGTCCACTAACTACCACTGGTATTAACTAGACTGGGGCTTTGTTTTAGTCCACTAACTACCACTGGTATTAACTAGACTGGGGCTTTGTTTTAGTCCACTAACTACCACTGGTATTAACTAGACTGGGGCTTTGTTTTAGTCCACTAACTACCACTGGTATTAACTAGACTGGGGTATTGTTTTAGTCCACTAACTACCACTGGTATTAACTAGACTGGGGCTTTGTTTTAGTCCACTAACTACCACTGGTATTAACTAGACTGGGGCTTTGTTTTAGTCCACTAACTACCACTGGTATTAACTAGACTGGGGCTTTGTTTTAGTCCACTAACTACCACTGGTATTAACTAGACTGGGGCTTTGTTTTAGTCCACTAACTACCACTGGTATTAACTAGACTGGGGCTTTGTTTTAGTCCACTAACTACCACTGGTATTAACTAGACTGGGGCTCTGTTTTAGTCCACTAACTACCACTGGTATTAACTAGACTGGGGCTTTGTTTTAGTCCTAACTAACTACCACTGGTATTAACTAGACTGGGGCTTTGTTTTAGTCCACTAACTACCACTGGTATTAACTAGACTGGGGCTTTGTTTTAGTCCACTAACTACCACTGGTATTAACTAGACTGGGGCTTTGTTTTAGTCCACTAACTACCACTGGTATTAACTAGACTGGGGCTTTGTTTTAGTCCACTAACTACCACTGGTATTAACTAGACTGGGGCTTTGTTTTAGTCCACTAACTACCACTGGTATTAACTAGACTGGGGCTTTGTTTTAGTCCACTAACTACCACTGGTATTAACTAGACTGGGGCTTTGTTTTAGTCCACTAACTACCACTGGTATTAACTAGACTGGGGCTTTGTTTTAGTCCACTAACTACCACTGGTATTAACTAGACTGGGGCTTTGTTTTAGTCCACTAACTACCACTGGTATTAACTAGACTGGGGCTTTGTTTTAGTCCACTAACTACCACTGGTATTAACTAGACTGGGGCTTTGTTTTAGTCCACTAACTACCACTGGTATTAACTAGACTGGGGCTTTGTTTTAGTCCACTAACTACCACTGGTATTAACTAGACTGGGGCTTTGTTTTAGTCCACTAACTACCACTGGTATTAACTAGACTGGGGCTTTGTTTTAGTCCACTAACTACCACTGGTATTAACTAGACTGGGGCTTTGTTTTAGTCCACTAACTACCACTGGTATTAACTAGACTGGGGCTTGTTTTAGTCCACTAACTACCACTGGTATTAACTAGACTGGGGCTTTGTTTTAGTCCACTAACTACCACTGGTATTAACTAGACTGGGGCTTTGTTTTAGTCCACTAACTACCACTGGTATTAACTAGACTGGGGCTTTGTTTTAGTCCACTAACTACCACTGGTATTAACTAGACTGGGGCTCTGTTTTAGTCCACTAACTACCACTGGTATTAACTAGACTGGGGCTTTGTTTTAGTCCACTAACTACCACTGGTATTAACTAGACTGGGGCTTTGTTTTAGTCCACTAACTACCACTGGTATTAACTAGACTGGGGCTCTGTTTTAGTCCACTAACTACCACTGATATTAACTAGACTGGGGCTTTGTTTTAGTCCACTAACTACCACTGGTATTAACTAGACTGGGGCTTTGTTTTAGTCCACTAACTACCACTGGTATTAACTAGACTGGGGCTCTGTTTTAGTCCACTAACTACCACTGGTATTAACTAGACTGGGGCTTTGTTTTAGTCCACTAACTACCACTGGTATTAACTAGACTGGGGCTTTGTTTTAGTCCACTAACTACCACTGGTATTAACTAGACTGGGGCTTTGTTTTAGTCCACTAACTACCACTGGTATTAACTAGACTGGGGCTTTGTTTTAGTCCACTAACTACCACTGGTATTAACTAGACTGGGGCTTTGTTTTAGTCCACTAACTACCACTGGTATTAACTAGACTGGGGCTTTGTTTTAGTCCACTAACTACCACTGGTATTAACTAGACTGGGGCTTTGTTTTAGTCCACTAACTACCACTGGTATTAACTAGACTGGGGCTTTGTTTTAGTCCACTAACTACCACTGGTATTAACTAGACTGGGGCTTTGTTTTAGTCCACTAACTACCACTGGTATTAACTAGACTGGGGCTTTGTTTTAGTCCACTAACTACCACTGGTATTAACTAGACTGGGGCTTTGTTTTAGTCCACTAACTACCACTGGTATTAACTAGACTGGGGTTTTGTTTTAGTCCACTAACTACCACTGGTATTAACTAGACTGGGGCTTTGTTTTAGTCCACTAACTACCACTGGTATTAACTAGACTGGGGCTTTGTTTTAGTCCACTAACTACCACTGGTATTAACTAGACTGGGGCTTTGTTTTAGTCCACTAACTACCACTGGTATTAACTAGACTGGGGCTTTGTTTTAGTCCACTAACTACCACTGGTATTAACTAGACTGGGGCTTTGTTTTAGTCCACTAACTACCACTGGTATTAACTAGACTGGGGCTCTGTTTTAGTCCACTAACTACCACTGGTATTAACTAGACTGGGGCTTTGTTTTAGTCCACTAACTACCACTGGTATTAACTAGACTGGGGCTTTGTTTTAGTCCACTAACTACCACTGGTATTAACTAGACTGGGGCTCTGTTTTAGTCCACTAACTACCACTGGTATTAACTAGACTGGGGCTTTGTTTTAGTCCACTAACTACCACTGGTATTAACTAGACTGGGGCTCTGTTTTAGTCCACTAACTACCACTGGTATTAACTAGACTGGGGCTTTGTTTTAGTCCACTAACTACCACTGGTATTAACTAGACTGGGGCTTTGTTTTAGTCCACTAACTACCACTGGTATTAACTAGACTGGGGCTCTGTTTTAGTCCACTAACTACCACTGGTATTAACTAGACTGGGGCTCTGTTTTAGTCCACTAACTACCACTGGTATTAACTAGACTGGGGCTTTGTTTTAGTCCACTAACTACCACTGGTATTAACTAGACTGGGGCTTTGTTTTAGTCCACTAACTACCACTGGTATTAACTAGACTGGGGCATTGTTTTAGTCCACTAACTACCACTGGTATTAACTAGACTGGGGCTTTGTTTTAGTCCACTAACTACCACTGGTATTAACTAGACTGGGGCTCTGTTTTAGTCCACTAACTACCACTGGTATTAACTAGACTGGGGCTCTGTTTTAGTCCACTAACTACCACTGGTATTAACTAGACTGGGGCTTTGTTTTAGTCCACTAACTACCACTGGTATTAACTAGACTGGGGCTTTGTTTTAGTCCACTAACTACCACTGGTATTAACTAGACTGGGGCTCTGTTTTAGTCCATTAACTACCACTGGTATTAACTAGACTGGGGCTTTGTTTTAGTCCACTAACTACCACTGGTATTAACTAGACTGGGGCTTTGTTTTAGTCCACTAACTACCACTGGTATTAACTAGACTGGGGCTCTGTTTTAGTCCACTAACTACCACTGGTATTAACTAGACTGGGGCTCTGTTTTAGTCCACTAACTACCACTGGTATTAACTAGACTGGGGCTTTGTTTTAGTCCACTAACTACCACTGGTATTAACTAGACTGGGGCTTTGTTTTAGTCCACTAACTACCACTGGTATTAACTAGACTGGGGCTCTGTTTTAGTCCACTAACTACCACTGGTTAACTAGACTGGGGCTTTGTTTTAGTCCACTAACTACCACTGGTATTAACTAGACTGGGGCTCTGTTTTAGTCCACTAACTACCACTGGTATTAACTAGACTGGGGCTTTGTTTTAGTCCACTAACTACCACTGGTATTAACTAGACTGGGGCTCTGTTTTAGTCCACTAACTACCACTGGTATTAACTAGACTGGGGCTTTGTTTTAGTCCACTAACTACCACTGGTATTAACTAGACTGGGGCTCTGTTTTAGTCCACTAACTACCACTGGTATTAACTAGACTGGGGCTTTGTTTTAGTCCACTAACTACCACTGGTATTAACTAGACTGGGGCTCTGTTTTAGTCCACTAACTACCACTGGTATTAACTAGACTGGGGCTTTGTTTTAGTCCACTAACTACCACTGGTATTAACTAGACTGGGGCTCTGTTTTAGTCCACTAACTACCACTGGTATTAACTAGACTGGGGCATTGTTTTAGTCCACTAACTACCACTGGTATTAACTAGACTGGGGCTTTGTTTTAGTCCACTAACTACCACTGGTATTAACTAGACTGGGGCTTTGTTTTAGACCACTAACTACCACTGGTATTAACTAGACTGGGGCTCTGTTTTAGTCCACTAACTACCACTGGTATTAACTAGACTGGGGCTTTGTTTTAGTCCACTAACTACCACTGGTATTAACTAGACTGGGGCTTTGTTTTAGTCCACTAACTACCACTGGTATTAACTAGACTGGGGCTCTGTTTTAGTCCACTAACTACCACTGGTATTAACTAGACTGGGGCTCTGTTTTAGTCCACTAACTACCACTGGTATTAACTAGACTGGGGCTCTGTTTTAGTCCACTAACTACCACTGGTATTAACTAGACTGGGGCTTTGTTTCTTATGAAGATATCCTCAGCTGCTGATTCTGGGATTGCAGTCTTTGTATCTGTCTGTGTTTGTGTGTGTGTGTGTGTGTGTGTGTGTGTGTGTGTGTGGGGATTGCAGTCTTTGTATCTGTCTGTGTGTGTGTGTGTGTGTGTGTGTGTGTGTGTGTGTGTGTGTGTGTGTGTGTGTGTGTGTGTGTGTGTGTGTGTGTGTGTGTAACTACCACTGTGTATGTGTGTGTGTGTGTGTGTGTGTGTGTGTGTGTCTGTGTGTGTCTGTGTGTGTGTGTGTGTGTGTGTGTGTGTGTGTGTGTGTGTGTGTGTGTCTGTGTGTGTGTGTGTGTGTGCTGTGTGTGTGTGTGTGTGTGTGTGTGTGTGTGTGTGTGTGTGTGTGTGTGTCTGTGTGTGTGTGTGTGTGTGTGTGTGTGTGTGTGTGTGTGTGTGTGTGTGTGTGTGTGTGTGTGTGTGTCTGTGTCTGTGTGTGTGTGTGGACTTAGTTAGTGCTTTGAGAGATATGGTTGGCCTACAGGCCTGGAGAAATCACACTCTGCATGACTGCTTCAGCTTTTACAGTTATTAAAACACACACACACACACTGCTGCAAAGGTTATTCGATTCAGGGGATTAAACTCGATATCAGTGCTTCACCTGTGGGAATCCCTTACTGACAGAGTTGGCTGGCGTGATATTCAGCAGACATGGCATGCATACATATGAGTACACGCATACATGATCGGATTCGTTTAAAATGGATGTACTGTATGTACATGATCGGATTCGTTTAAAATGGATGTACTGTATGTACATGATCGGATTCGTTTAAAATGGATGTACTGTATGTACATGATCGGATTCGTTTAAAATGGATGTACTGTATGTACATGATCGGATTCGTTTAAAATGGATGTACTGTATGTACATGATCGGATTCGTTTAAAATGGATGTACTGTATGTACATGATCGGATTCGTTTAAAATGGATGTACTGTATGTACATGATCGGATTCGTTTAAAATGGATGTACTGTATGTACATGATCGGATTTGTTGTACTGTATGTACATGATCGGATTCGTTTAAAATGGATGTACTGTATGTACATGATCGGATTTGTTGTACTGTATGTACATGATCGGATTCGTTTAAAATGGATGTACTGTATGTACATGATCGGATTCGTTTAAAATGGATGTACTGTATGTACATGATCGGATTCGTTTAAAATGGATGTACTGTATGTACATGATCGGATTCGTTTAAAATGGATGTACTGTATGTACATGATCGGATTCGTTTAAAATGGATGTACTGTATGTACATGATCGGATTTGTTGTACTGTATGTACATGATCGGATTCGTTTAAAATGGATGTACTGTATGTACATGATCGGATTTGTTGTACTGTATGTACATGATCGGATTTGTTTAAAATGGATGTACTGTATGTACATGATCGGATTCGTTTAAAATGGATGTACTGTATGTACATGATCGGATTTGTTGTACTGTATGTACATGATCGGATTCGTTTAAAATGGATGTACTGTATGTACATGATCGGATTCGTTTAAAATGGATGTACTGTATGTACATGATCAGATTTGTTGTACTGTATGTACATGATCGGATTCGTTTAAAATGGATGTACTGTATGTACATGATCGGATTTGTTGTACTGTATGTACATGATCGGATTCGTTTAAAATGGATGTACTGTATGTACATGATCGGATTCGTTTAAAATGGATGTACTGTATGTACATGATCGGATTCGTTTAAAATGGATGTACTGTATGTACATGATCGGATTCGTTTAAAATGGATGTACTGTATGTACATGATCGGATTCGTTTAAAATGGATGTACTGTATGTACATGATCGGATTCGTTTAAAATGGATGTACTGTATGTACATGATCGGATTTGTTGTACTGTATGTACATGATCGGATTCGTTTAAAATGGATGTACTGTATGTACATGATCGGATTTGTTGTACTGTATGTACATGATCGGATTTGTTTAAAATGGATGTACTGTATGTACATGATCGGATTCGTTTAAAATGGATGTACTGTATGTACATGATCGGATGTGTTTAAAATGGATGTACTGTATGTACATGATCGGATTCGTTTAAAATGGATGTACTGTATGTACATGATCGGATTCGTTTAAAATGGATGTACTGTATGTACATGATCGGATTTGTTGTACTGTATGTACATGATCGGATTCGTTTAAAATGGATGCACTGTATGTACATGATCGGATTTGTTGTACTGTATGTACATGATCGGATTCGTTTAAAATGGATGTACTGTATGTACATGATCGGATTCTTTTAAAATGGATGTACTGTATGTACATGATCGGATTTGTTGTACTGTATGTACATGATCGGATTCGTTTAAAATGGATGTACTGTATGTACATGATCAGATTTGTTGTACTGTATGTACATGATCGGATTCGTTTAAAATGGATGTACTGTATGTACATGATCGGATTTGTTGTACTGTATGTACATGATCGGATTCGTTTAAAATGGATGTACTGTATGTACATGATCGGATTCGTTTAAAATGGATGTACTGTATGTACATGATCGGATTCGTTTAAAATGGATGTACTGTATGTACATGATCGGATTTGTTGTACTGTATGTACATGATCAGATTTGTTTAAAATTGATAAACATTCATGATCAGATTAGTTTATCTATCTGTTACATAAACAACTACAAACCCAACTCTCTGTTCAAGTCGTTGTCCTCTCTCCCTCATTAAACTAGTGACATAAAATGGTACGTCAGAACGTTCTAGCCAAACGTCTGGAAACAATTTTACCCCAAAACGAGTTCATCCTGATCGAACAGGTAAAACATAGACGTGGCATCAGACAATATGACACGTCTCCTTGGTCGATATACATTCCGACTGATGTACCATAACCCTGTGTAGTCCTGGCATAATGTATGATGTACCATAACCCTGTAGTCCTGGCAAATAATGGGGAGAAGGCCTTTGACCATCTCCAATGGTCCTACTGTTGGTATACTATGGAACGTATGGGATTCGTAAAAATGAATATGACCATGTTAACAACATTGTATAGTAACCCCTCTGCGATGGTCTTGATAACCAAATTCTCCTCACATTTCGCCATCAAACAGAGAACTTGCGACAGAGAACTCGTCCAGCCTCCTATTGGTCCTTTTATTGGGGCCTTTAGCTCAATTTTATTTATTTTTTAAAACCTGGGGTGGCAGTGTAACCTAGTGGTTAGAGTGTTGGACTAGTAACCGGAAGGTTGCAAGTTCAAATCCCCGAGCTGAGAAGGTACAAATCTGTCGTTCTACCCCTGAACAAGGCAGTTAACCCACTGTTCCTATATCAGTTAACCCACTGTTCCTAGATCAGTTAACCCACTGTTCCTAGATCAGTTAACCCACTGTTCCTAGACCAGTTAACCCACTGTTCCTAGATCAGTTAACCCACTGTTCCTAGATCAGTTAACCCACTGTTCCTAGACCAGTTAACCCACAAATCTGTCGTTCTACCCCTGAACAAGGCAGTTAACCCACTGTTCCTAGACCAGTTAACCCACTGTTCCTAGACCAGTTAACCCACTGTTCCTAGACCAGTTAACCCACTGTTCCTAGACCAGTTAACCCCACTGTTCCTAGACCAGTTAACCCCACTGTTCCTAGACCAGTTAACCCACTGTTCCTAGACCAGTTAACCCACTGTTCCTAGACCAGTTAACCCACTGTTCCTAGACCAGTTAACCCACTGTTCCTAGACCAGTTAACCCACTGTTTCTAGATCAGTTAACCCACTGTTCCTAGACCAGTTAACCCACTGTTCCTAGATCAGTTAACCCACTGTTCCTAGACCAGTTAACCCACTGTTTCTAGATCAGTTAACCCACTGTTCCTAGATCAGTTAACCCACTGTTCCTAGATCAGTTAACCCACTGTTCCTAGATCAGTTAACCCACTGTTCCTAGATCAGTTAACCCACTGTTCCTAGATCAGTTAACCCACTGTTCCTAGACCAGTTAACCCACTGTTCCACTGTTCCTAGACCAGTTAACCCACTGTTCCTAGACCAGTTAACCCACTGTTCCTAGACCAGTTAACCCACTGTTCCTAGACCAGTTAACCCACTGTTCCTAGACCAGTTAACCCACTGTTCCTAGGCCGTCATTGAAAATAAGAATTTGTTCTAAACTGATTTGCCTTAATTACATAAAATAAAGGTCAAAAATAAAAAAGGACGAAATCTCATTATATGTAAATGCCATATTATCATATTATTGCACCTTGCCAATGTACCACAATCCCTTCCAAATGTATTACGTATATTCAGACAATTCAGCAGTATATCACAATTTATGATGAACTTCATTAAATCGTCTTTGCTCAATAAAAGCTATATAAAAGCTCTGTTGAATCAAAGATACCAATTGTGGCCCGTTTTCAATACCTGGACATTGATATTTTTTCACTCTCTAGATAAAATTGTTTCCGTAGAACTACAAACATGTCAAATCTGCAATTACAGCAGACCACTACAGATGGTTTAATCTAACGATAACTTTAGCAAGATTGAATTTCGATGGTCAAAATGAATGTCTTGCCTAGACTACATAATATATATATATATATATATATATAAATATATATATATATTCATACTAGACTACATAGACTACATAATATATATATATATATATATATATATATAAAAATATATATATATTCATACTAGACTACATAGACTACATAATATATATATATATATACAGTGCCTTGCGAAAGTATTCGGCCCCCTTGAACTTTGCGACCTTTTGCCACATTTCAGGCTTCAAACATAAAGATATAAAACTGTATTTTTTTGTGAAGAATCAACAATAAGTGGGACACAATCATGAAGTGGAACGACATTTATTGGATATTTCAAACTTTTTTAACAAATCAAAAACTGAAAAATTGGGCGTGCAAAATTATTCAGCCCCCTTAAGTTAATACTTTGTAGCGCCACCTTTTGCTGCGATTACAGCTGTAAGTCGCTTGGGGTATGTCTCTATCAGTTTTGCTCATCGAGAGACTGACATTTTTTCCCATTCCTCCTTGCAAAACAGCTCGAGCTCAGTTAGGTTGGATGGAGAGCATTTGTGAACAGCAGTTTTCAGTTCTTTCCACAGATTCTCGATTGGATTCAGGTCTGGACTTTGACTTGGCCATTCTAACACCTGGATATGTTTATTTTTGAACCATTCCATTGTAGATTTTGCTTTATGTTTTGGATCATTGTCTTGTTGGAAGACAAATCTCCGTCCCAGTCTCAGGTCTTTTGCAGACTCCATCAGGTTTTCTTCCAGAATGGTCCTGTATTTGGCTCCATCCATCTTCCCATCAATTTTAACCATCTTCCCTGTCCCTGCTGAAGAAAAGCAGGCCCAAACCATGATGCTGCCACCACCATGTTTGACAGTGGGGATGGTGTGGTCAGGGTGATGAGCTGTGCATTGTTGCCAAAAAGTTCAATTTTGGTTTCATCTGACCAGAAAACCTACTTCCACATGTTTGGTGTGTCTCCCAGGTGGCTTGTGGCAAACTTTAAACAACACTTTTTATGGATATCTTTAAGAAATGGCTTTCTTCTTGCCACTCTTCCATAAAGGCCAGATTTGTGCAATATACGACTGATTGTTGTCCTATGGACAGAGTCTCCCACCTCAGCTGTAGATCTCTGCAGTTCATCCAGAGTGATCATGGGCCTCTTGGCTGCATCTCTGATCAGTCTTCTCCTTGTATGAGCTGAAAGGTTAGAGGGACGGCCAGGTCTTGGTAGATTTGCAGTGGTCTGATACTCCTTCCATTTCAATATTATCGCTTGCACAGTGCTCCTTGGGATGTTTAAAGCTTGGGAAATCTTTTTGTATCCAAATCCGGCTTTAAACTTCTTCACAACAGTATCTCGGACCTGCCTGGTGTGTTCCTTGTTCTTCATGATGCTCTCTGCGCTTTTAACAGACCTCTGAGACTATCACAGTGCAGGTGCATTTATACGGAGACTTGATTACACACAGGTGGATTGTATTTATCATCATTAGTCATTTAGGTCAACATTGGATCATTCAGAGATCCTCACTGAACTTCTGGAGAGAGTTTGCTGTACTGAAAGTAAAGGGGCTGAATAATTTTGCATGCCCAATTTTTCAGTTTTTGATTTGTTAAAAAAGTTTGAAATATCCAATAAATGTCGTTCCACTTCATGATTGTGTCCCACTTGTTGTTGATTCTTCACAAAAAAAACCAGTTTTATATCTTTATGTTTGAAGCCTGAAATGTGGCAAAAGGTCGCAAAGTTCAAGGGGGCCGAATACTTTCGCAAGGCACTGTATATATTCATACTAGACTACATAGCTTTGTTAGCATGCTTCCTTCAGGGTACTGAGAAAAGATTTGAAGTTCAGTCTTGAATTTGATATGGAAAGGGAAACATCCCAGAATGAAAATGACTCCAGCAACCCAAAGATTTTGGGTGTTTTGATTGGTAGTTAGTCTATCCAGCTATCTGTACTTGTTAGTAATCATGGTGGGATATGCAGGGCACGTGCCTAGGGGCCCTGACCTCCAGGGGGGGGCCACATTGATAGTGTTATTCATTCTCACTCAGATATCATACTGACATGACATGAGTCATGGCAAAATGTGGAGAATTGCAGGAAATTAACTTTAAAACAAAATGTTTTCTCTCCGTCCTCCATGCAAATCTCGATAGGGCCACTAAAAGGCTGTGTCTGTGTATAAAAGTTCATCCTTTGACTGTAGAATCAAGATTCTCATGGTCTGAGAGTCTTTAGGTGGCTTTTGGCAAACTCCAAGTGGGGTGTCATGTACCTTTTACTGAGGAGTGGGTTCCGTCTGGCCACTCTACCATAAAGGCCTGATTGGTGGAGTGCTGCAGAGATGGTTGTCCTTCTGGAAGGTTCTCCCATCTCCACAGAAGAACTCTATAGCTCTGTGAGCATCAGGTTCTTTGTCACCTCCCTGACCAAGGCCCTTCTCCCCCGATTGCCACCAACAAACTAGGTTGGTGCTGGTTTGTTGAAGGAGCTCAGGTTTGCTGGGCGGTCAGCTCTAGGAAGAGTCTTGCTGGTTCCAAAGTATTTCAATTTAAGAATGATGGAGGCCACTGTGTTCTTGGGGACCTTCAATGCTGCAGAAATGTTTTGGTACCCTTCCCCAAATCTGTGTCTCAACATAGTCCTGTCTCGGAGACTTGATTTGTGCTCTGACATGCACTGTCAACTGTGGAACCTTATATAGACAGGTGTGTGCCTTTCCAAATCATGTCCAATCAATTGAATTGACCACAGATGGACTCCGATCAAGTTGTAGAAACATCTCAAGGATGATCAATGGAAACAGGATGCACCTGAACTCAATTTAGAGTCTCATAGCAAAGGGTCTGAATACTTATATAAATAAGGTATTGCTGTTTATTATTTTTAATACATTTACAAAAAATATCTAATATCCTGTTTTCGCATTGTAATTCAGTACTCTTGTGCTGGGGATGTATTTATTTTTAATCTATTTTAGAATAAGGCTGTCATGTAACAACATGTGGAAAAGGTAAAGTGGTCTGAATCCTTTCCAAAGGCTCTGCACGTCTAGTATGTGCTTAGAGGATGTTAAAATGCAGTTAGATATTATTTAATTTGAGTTGTGTGTTTAGAAAAACGGGTTCAAAAAGGGCTCTTTGTCTGTCACAGTAGGCGCACCCTATCGGTTTGAGGTTAGAACCCTATTGGTTAGAACCCTATCGGTTTGAGGTTAGAACCCTATTGGTTTGAGGTTAGAACCCTATCGGTTAGAACCCTATCGGTTTGAGGTTAGAACCCTATCGGTTAGAACCCTATTGGTTAGAACCCTATCGGTTTGAGGTTAGAACCCTATCGGTTTGAGGTTAGAACCCTTTTGGTTCCAGTTTAGAATCCTATTGGTTTGAGGTTAGAACCTTTTTGGTTCCAGTTTAGAACCCTTTTGGTAAGAGGTTAGAACCCTTCTGTTTCCAGTTTAGAACCCTTTTGGTAAGAAGTTGGAACCCTTTTGGTTCCAGGTTAGAACCCTTTTGGTTCCAAGTTAGAACCCTTTTGGGTTCCATGTATAACACTGGGTAATACATGAAACCCCAAAAGGTTCTACCTGGAATCAAAAAGGGTTCTCCTATTGGGAAGAGCTGAAGAACCTTTGTGGTGTAAGACAGCACCCTTTTTCTAATAGTGTAGGTGGTACAGAACAGTTTACTGAGTTAAAATACAACAGTGTCTATTCTCTAATTGCTCCCATGGGACTTGGCATGTCTCTCTTTCTCTCTCTCTCTCTCTCTCTCTCTCTCTCTCTCTCTCTCTCTGTCTGTCCCTCTCTCTCTCTCTCTCTCTCTCCTCTCTCTCTCTCTGTCTCTCCCTCTCTCTCTCTCTGTCTCTCCTCTCTCTCTCTCTGTCTCTCTCTCTGTCTCTCTCTCTCTCTCTCTCTCTCTCTCTCTCTCTCTCTCCCTCTGTCTCTCTCTCTCTCTCTGTCTCTCTCCCTGTCTCTCTCCCTGTCTCTCTCTCCTGTCTCTCTCTCTGTCTGTCTCTCTCTGTCTCTCTCTCTGTCTCTCTCTCTGTCTCTCTCTCTCTCTCTCTCTCTCTCTGTCTCTCTCCCTGTCTCTCTCCCTGTCTCTCTCCCTGTCTCTCTCCCTGTCTCTCTCTCTGTCTGTCTCTCTCTCTCTCCCTCTCTCTCCCTGTCTCTCTCTCTCTCTCTCTGTCTCTCTCTCTCTCTCTCTCTCTCTCTCTGTCTGTCTGTCTGTCTACCTCTCTTTCTCTTTCTACTTTCTATGTCTGTCTGTCTGTCTGTCTGTCTGTCTGTCTGTCTGTCTGTCTGTCTGTCTGTCTGTCTGTCTGTCTGTCTGTCTGTCTGTCTGTCTGTCTGTCTGTCTGTCTGTCTGTCTGTCTGTCTGTCTCTCTTTCTCTCTTTCTCTCTGTCTGTTTACCTTAGCTCCTCCCCTCTCTCTCTCTCTCTTTGTCTGTCTGTCTGTCTCTCTCTCTCTCTATCCCTCTCTCTCTCTCTCTCTCCCTCTCTCCCCCTCTCTAATTCTCTCCCCCTCTCTAATTCTCTCTCCCCCTCTCTAATTCCCTCTCTTGCGCTCTCTCTCTTGCGCTCTCTCCCTCTATCTCCCTCCCTCACTCTCTCCCTCTCCCCTAGCTCCCCCTCTCTCCCCCTCGCTCTCTCCCTCTATCTCCCTCCCTCTCTCCCTCTCCCCTAGCTCCCCCTCTCTCCCCCCTCGCTCTCTCCCTCTATCTCCCTCCCTCACTCTCTCCCTCTCCCCTAGCTCCCCCTCTCTCCCCCTCGCTCTCTCCCTCTCTCCCCCTCGCTCTCCTTTCTCTCCCCCTCGCTCTCCTTCTCTCTCCCCCTTGCTCTTCCTCTCTCCCTCTTTCCCCCTCTCTCGCTCTCTCTCGCTCTCTCTCTCTCCCTCTCGCTCTCTCTCTCTCAAGATACTCTGTGTACACTGCTGCAATTACTGTGGGTTTTACTGTGGGCGCCGGTTGTCAGAGGAGAGCAAACACTCACTCTCTCTCTCTCTCTTGCCCTCTCAAGATACTCTGTGTACACTACTGCAATTACTGTGGGTTTTACTGTGGGCGCCGGTTGTCAGAGGAGAGCAAACACTCACACTCTCTCTCACACACCCATACACTGAACACACACACACACTGAACACACACACACACTGAACACACACACACACACTGAACACACACACACACTGAACACACACACACACTGAACACACACACACACTTCAACCAATGTGCAGACTGTGGAAATCAAGACACAGCAGTGGCTTTGTGTCCTGGATTATGACTGGCAGCCATCACCCCCAAGGAGTTGATCCTCCTTTTAGCAGAACTTCAAAAGCTAGAGATGACATCAGCGAGGGATGAGAGGGATGATACAGGTGGAGGAGGAGAGGAAGTAACCTTTTACCCCTCTATCTGTGGACATATTCATTCAGTTTACCTTAGCTCCTCCCCCTCTGTGTCTCTCTCTCTCCCCCCCTCTCTCTCTATCTCTCTTTCTCTCTGTCTCTCTCTCTCTATCTCTCTCTCTCTCGCCCTCTCTCACTTTCTCTCTCTCTCTCGCTCTCTCTCTCACTCTCGCTCTCTCTCTCTAGTTTCAATAGTTTACCTGAAATCGTTTGATACTGGTATTGATGCCAGTGATTTAATTTGTAATGTGTGTATATATTCAACATGTTCAGTGATATGTTTTGTAGTTCATATCTGTGAGTGTTTTTTCTGTCTAGGATCCTGAGCCTATTACAGTTTTTCTCAATTGCTAAAACACAATTTCTGAAACCTTGCTCCATTTCCTGAAAACATTAAACACAAAACCTCATCTTCAAGCACTATTAAGCAGTATTAACATAACCTCTGATTCCTCTTGCAAAAGGAAACATCCACCTCAAAACATTTGACTTTTGTGTTCAAAATCAAACACTGCTCTCAAATCATAAACAAAGTGATCAAAATGATATACACTCTCAAGCAGTCAGTAAACAACACACCCCGAAAAATAGAAAACACATTGTTCAAAACATACAATTCTCAGGGAGAAGTACATTTTTAATCTAAAAGAATATTCATATTTTTCCGTCATTGTCTTTTGAGGAACGAAAACATGTTCTATCATAGTAGCTCAAAATTGATCAGAAATTACTACTCTGCTTTGCTCTTTGCAATTTTGTTTTTTGGTTCTTCCTCCTCCTTGTACCCCTATTTTTACAGTACTGTACCCTGCATCTCACAAACTTGTCCTTTGTCTCTGTGATACTGTGATTCTTGTTCTTTGTTGATATGAACCTGCAACCAGTCAAAATCTATTGAGCAGTCAGTACTGTTAATAAATGGAAAGCACAATGTTCAGGGCCATACAATTCATCCATTGTACAGTATACAGCCTACAATGCACTGTACTACAGTATCCATTCTCAGACCTTCTCCTTCCCACCTTCAACAACCTGTTTGCTCTCTGAACTGGCTTATATTGGTTGTGTCGCATCATTTGAAACAGGTTCAATCCATTTTGAGTGGTTGTGTTCAATCAATGACATGTGTTCTCTATTTGTATTTGATTGTTTCCACTTGTGTTTACCAGTATGGATGACATGTGTTCTCTATTTGTATTTGATTGTTGCCCCTTGTGTTTACCAGTATGGGATGACATGTGTTCTCTATTTGTATTTGATTGTTGCCACTTGTGTTTACCAGTATGGATGACATGGGCATTAGAGTGCAGAATGTGTTTTGAGAATGAGAATGTGTTTAGAGTTTTGCTGAAAAGTCTAAGTGAGACCTGCAAATTGTGTTTTACCATGTGAAATGGTTTAAGGTATTTACAACAGACTGTATAATTAGCTAAATGAGTCCAGGCAACTGAGAACTTTGTTCAGCCAATGAGTTTGTGTTTTAGCAATTGAGAAAGACTGTAATGTGTATTGTAATGCCTATACCTGTGTGTTGCTGTGTATTGCGTCCAGGTGGAAACAAGCTGAAGGAGCAGCAGTTCCGTCTGGACTGGTCCTGGATCTCTCTGGATAGAGAGCACTACGTTGTGGACGAGCAGGACACGTTCCTGGACGTGGTCCTGAAACGACGAGGGTATCTGGGAGAAACCTCCTTCATAGGTGAGTGGGTTTAGTGTAGTGGGGGGCATGTTTGTTTGTGTGTTGTTTGCGTGTGTCACGGCAGATTTCCTCCTCTTCCTCTGAAGAGGTGAAACAAGGATCATACCAATACGCAGCGTGGTCGGTGTCCATGGTTTTAATAGGAAAACTCAACATGAACACAACAACACAACAAGAAACGTGAAAAACCGTGAAAACAGTCCCGTGTGGCACAAACACTGACACAGGAAACAATCACCCACACAATACCCACAGAATATGGCTGCCTAAATATGGTTCCCAATCAGAGACAACGATAGACAGCTGCCTCTAATTGAGAACCAATCTAGGCAACCATAGACATACAATTTACCTAGACAGGGAACAGCCCCATAAACATATAAAACTACCTAGACAAGGAAAAACACAAATCCCCCATGTCACCTAAACAAAATAATAAAGAAAACAAAGATAACTAAGGCCAGGGCGTGACAGCGTGTGTGTGTGTATGTGGGTGGAGGGGGGGGGGGGTTGAGGGAGAGGAGTAGGCAAAGAAATTATGGACAGGGTGAAGGAAAAATATATATAACTCCCTCCATATAGACAGTACCAGTGGGAACTTCTTCAAGACTGTTGGTTAAAGCATTCCAGGTGACTACCTCATGAAGCTGGTTGAGAGAATGCCAAGATTGTGCAAAGTTCTCATCAAGGCAAAGGGTGGCTACTTTGAAGAATCTTAAATATATATAATAATATTTTGATTTCTTTAACACTTTTTTGGTTACTACATGATTCAATATGTGTTATTTCATGGTTTTGATATATTCTCTATTATTAGTTAAAGAAAGGTTGAATTAAAACATTGCACATTTTTTTTAAAGTCTATAATGTAGAAAATAGTAAAAACTAACAAAAACCCTGGAATGAGTTTGACTGGTTCTGTATGTGTCAAGGTTTTCTGTTGAAGGAGAGGATGACCAAAATGCAGCATGGTTGAAATTCATGTTTGTTTTTAATAAAGAAAACGGAGTCCGCCCCCCCCCAAGGTGCGGACTCCGGCCGCAAAACCTGAACCTATTAGGAAGGGTCTGGGTGGGCATCTGTCCGCGGTGGCGGCTCTGGTGCTGGACGTGGCCCCCACTTCACCATAGTCTTAGTCCACCACATTGTCCGCTTCCGTGGCCTCCTAACCACGGCGACCCTTCTAAATGACCCCACTGGACTGAGGGGCAGCTCGGGACTGAGGGGCGGCTCGGGACAGAGGGGCGGCTCGGGACAGAGGGGCGGCTCCGTACTGGCTGACGACTCTGGCAGATCCTGGCTGACTGGCGGCTCTGGCAGATCCTGGCTGACTGGCGGCTCTGGCAGATCCTGGCTGACTGGCGGCACTGGCAGATCCTGGCTGACGGGCGGCTCTGGCTGCTCCATGCAGACGGGCGGCTCTGGCTGGTCCATGCAGACGGGCGGCTCTGGCTGCTCCATGCAGGCTGGCGGCTCTGGCTGCTCCATGCAGGCTTGCGGCTCTGGCTGCTCCATGCAGGCTGGCGGCTCTGGCTGCTCCATGCAGGCTGGCGGCTCTGGCTGCTCCATGCAGGCTGGCGGCTCTGGCTGCTCCATGCAGGCTGGCGGCTCTGGCTGCTCCATGCAGGCTGGCGGCTCTGGCTGCTCCATGCAGGCTGGCGGCTCTGGCTGCTCCATGCAGGCTGGCGGCTCTGGCTGCTCCATGCAGGCTGGCAGCGCTGAACAGGCGGGAGACTCCGGCAGCGCTGTAGAGGAGGAAGGCTCCGGCAGCGCTGGACAGGTGGGAGACTCCGGCAGCGCTGGAGAGGAGGAAGGCTCCGGTAGCACTGGACAGGCGGGAGCACCTGTAGGGATGAGATGGAGAGACAGCCTGGTGCGGGGGGCTGCCACCGGTGGGCGGGTGCGTGGAGGTGGTACCGGATAGACCGGACCGTGCAGGCGCACTGGAACTCTTGAGCACCGAGCCTGCCCAACCCTACCTGGTTGAATGCTCTCGGTCGCCCTGCCAGTGCGGCGAGGTGGAATAGCCCGCATTGGGCTATGCAGGCGAACCGGAGACACCGAGCGCAAGGCTGGTGCCATGTAAGCCGGCCCAAGGAGACGCACTGGGGACCAGATGCGTAAAGCCGGCTTCATGGCACTTGGCTCGATGCCCACTCTAGCCCGGCCGATACGCGGAGCTGGAATGTACCGCACCGGGCTATGCACCCGCACTGGGAACACCGTGCGCTTCACAGCATAACACGGTGCCTGCCCGGTCTCTCTAGCCCCCCGGTAAGGTCTCCTACCTGGCTTTGCCACACTTCCTGTGTGCCACCCCCCAATACATTTTTGGGGCTGACTCTTGGGCTTCCATCCACGCCGCCGTGCTGCCTCCTCATACCAGTGCCTCTCCGCCTTCGCCGCCTCCAGCTCTTCTTTGGGGCGGCGATATTCTCCAGGCTGTGCCCAGGGTCCTTTTCCATCCAACTCATCCTCCCATGTCCAGTACTCCTCGCACTGCTCCTGCTGCCGCTGCCTGTCACCACGCCGCTTGGTCCTGTTGTGGTGGGTGATTCTGTCAAGGTTTTCTTCTGTTGAAGGAGAGGAGGACCAAAATGCAGCGTGGTTGAAATTCATGTTTGTTTTTAATAAGAAAACTATACATGAATAAACTACAAAAACAACAAACGTGTAAACCCGAAGCAGTCCCGTGTGGAACAAACACTGACACAGGAGACAATCACCCACAAAACCCAACACCAAACAGGCTACCTAAATATGGTTCCCAATCAGGGACAATGACTAACACCTGCCTCTGATTGAGAACCATATCAGGCCAAACACAGAAACAGACTAACTAGACACACAACATAGAATGCCCACTCAGATCACACCCTGATCAAACAAAACATAGAAAGCAAACTATGGTCAGGGTGTGACAGTATGTTGACAGGGAGGCACTTGTTTTTTCTTTGGCTCTATACTCCAGAATTGTTGATTTACGATCACATTTTTGAGGCGACAGAACAGAGTCACCTTTCATTTGAGGGTTTTTTCATAGATATCTGATTCACCGTTTCTAAATCAAAGTACTTTATCTATCTAGTCCCACCTATGCAAAGAAGGCATAAATATTTGGACAAATTCAATAGTCTATCAAAGTCGTCCAACGTTTAGTATTTGATCCCATATTGACTCAATGACTCACAATGGCTTGTGAGTTTACAAACATGTTGCTTTTGGCTGTGTTTTGGGTTATGTTTTGGCCAATAATATGTTTAGTTTTTTTTCTAAGGGGAGTCGATAAGAAAAATCATGAATTGTCCATGAATAATCATGAATTAATCATGAATAATCATGAATGAATCATGCATAATCGTGAATGAGAAAGTTTCAGACGCCACAACAAAACATGCCAACCTCTCACCATTACAGATAACAGAGAAGGTTAGCATTTTTTATGGGGTATGATCTTTGTAACCAGCTCACTCATCACCATTCTTGATTTATTTCATTGTTATCCATAATCATGGTAGCATCCACGTTTAATTAAAAAAAGAATGTAACCTTTATTTAACTGGGCAAGTCAGTTAAGAACAAATTCTTACGGCCTACATGAATGTAGAAGTGTTGAGAAACATCTTCTATTCTTACTGTGTGTGTGTTTTCTCTGAGGAAGGTTCTTACTGTGGAGTGGGTATCTCTAGGGCATACATGAAAGCCTGCTCCCTGACTCCCCATCTCTCAGCGGATTGAGTGTGATGTGAACACCTGGTTATCTTCGATCCAACACACCCACACACAAACACAGCCCAGAGACCTCGGGCTCAGACTCCAGGCCATCAACACTGACAGACAGACAGACAAAGGGACAGAGAGACAGAGACAGAGACAGAGAGACAGAGAAAGACAGAGAGAGAGAGAGACAGAGAGACAGAGACAGACAGAGAGAGAGAGACAGAGACAGAGAGACCGAGAGACAGAGAGACCGAGAGACCGAGAGACCGAGAGACCGAGAGACAGAGAGACAGAGAGACAGAGACAGAGACAGAGAGAGAGAGAGAGAGAGAGACAGAGACAGAGACAGAGACAGAGACAGAGACAGAAAGACAGAAAGACAGAAAGACAGAAAGACAGAGAGACAGACAGACAGACAGACAGACTAAATCATTATAGTCTATAAATTGTGAATAATATAGGCTGTGACTTACTTAAAATTAAACAAAAAGATACCTTTTTAGGCTCATTAGTCTACAGTGCCTTTTTTAAAATTCATTTTTAGAAACATGAGTTTGGCCAGAGTCTGTGGCTTCAGGCTCATGTGATGGTGCCTGGAGAGCAGGTCAGCAACAGAGAAAACCCTCTCAGCTCTTACAGAGCCACTGGGGATGCTAAACACCCTTCGGGCCGGGCTGGGCAGAGATGTAGAGTTGTTTTTTTAGTTGTTTTTTCATATGTAGGCCTAAAGGATTTTATGTAAAATAACTATATATAGCGAAACAGAAAGCTCCTTGAAAGAGGGAATATACCAGACCTATTGGGACAACGTCAATGGTGTCCTTTTGTACAGATAATAGAACAAAAATGAAGGAAACTTTTAAGAGTTCAGAGTTTTAGTTTATAAATACTTTGCTACAATGACATACTAACCTAGCTACCCTGCTCGTTCCTTTCTGTTAGCATGTACTGTAGTAAGTACATCATACTGCTTTCAGGATACGTGTCTGTTCAGATTCCACAATGATTCTTTAGTTGTGGACATTACGTCACCGCGCTCCCTCTCTTCCTCTTGGTCCTCCTCTTTTCTAAGTCACCTTGATTTACCACCTGTGTGTTTTATCAGCGTCTTTATGAAAATATTTAGTCAACTCCACGACAGTAGATAAAACAAGGGGATAAAGCAGCACTCAAGTCACCTGCTCGGCATGCTGGGTAGGCACACATTGGGCTTGTGAAAAGAGCACTACTGGCGGGCGAGAACTGCCTTAATGACAGGTATTATAGTGTTATTTACCTGTGTCCAGGTGTCTTAATGACAGGTATTATAGTGTTATTTACCTGTGTCCAGGTGTCTTAATGACAGGTATTATAGTGTTATTTACCTGTGTCCAGGTGTCTTAATGACAGGTATTATAGTGTTATTTACCGGAAACAACTGGTTTCAACAACAAACTAGGTTGGTGCTGGAATGTTAAAGGAGAGGTTAGAGGCAACAACTGGTTTCAACAACAAACTAGGTTGGTGCTGGAATGTTAAAGGAGAGGTTAGAGGCAACAACTGGTTTCAACAACAAACTAGGTTGGTGCTGGAATGTTAAAGGAGAGGTTAGAGGCAACAACTGGTTTCAACAACAAACTAGGTTGGTGCTGGTATGCTAATGGAAAGTTTGAGATTTTGGCAATGAAGCCCCTTTTTTTCTTACCCGGAGTCAGATGAACTCATCTGATAAATAAAAAACACAGGAATGTTTTTACAAGAATTCAATTTTTCCATTCGTGAGTTTTATTTTTAGAATCAAAAATATATACACATAGGAATCGTTTTCTTATTTTATTTTCAGAACCACTGCCAAATACTCTACTCACATTTTCTGTCCGTGATGGGTTCATATTCCCAAAGGAGCCTGTCATAAAATTGGATCTAGTAGCCCAACCTGGTCTCATATTATTCTGTAAGTAAATCCGAGACACTCCATTTAGTAGGATATGTTATGTTTCTTATGGTATGTATTAATTTGTGGATGTCCATCACCCATTTCGTATGGTAAGTTTCGATTTACAATTTGTATTATATGTTACGAATTTGCAAACCATACAATATGTTATGAATTAGAAAAACGTACAATATGCTACACATTTTCAAAACATATGATATGTTAACGAATTCTAGCTAGGTGGCTAACGTTAGGGGTTAAGTTAAAGGGTTAAGGTTATGGGAAGCGTTAGCTAACATGCTAAGTAGTTGAACAGTTGCTAATTAATCAAAATTCTGAAGATGACCGTGATGAGTTTCAAACTGGCAACCTTTGGGTTGTTAGTAGTTTGCATTGTACGCCAACCCATCAAGCCATACCAACCAACCACCTTCCTTTTGTTTTGACTTTAAGTAACCATCTGTCTAATGTAACCATACCAAACGTAACACACTTGGGAGTGTCTCGGATTTACGTACAGTATGATACAAAATGCTCTGAGACCAGGGTGAGTAGCCTATTAAATAGATATAGGCTATATGTATTCCATGTTTTGAAATCCCATAGGTGTGCGTGGTTTATAACGCAGGCCTACAGTTAACCTTTTACATTGAAGTAGACCTATGTGTGTTACTGCAGGTACTGTTATTGTATTTTTTTTAATAGACTGTCCTAGAAAATGTTTCAGATTTGGTGGGCAGTCAATCATATTTAGGTTGGGGTGGGGGAGAGTTGGTGCAAAACATTGTTGATTTCAAATGTTCTGCTGACAGGTCCACGATAATTTTCCATTGTTTTCTTGTTCGGAAATGTACAATCCTTTACCAGATACAGCATCAATTACTGCTAAGGTTTAAAATATTCTGCCAACACAGTAAATATATTGTTTATAGTTTATGTAAAATATTTGACCGTATGAGTAGGCTACAGTATTGCTGTGCGATTAGGAGTGCAACATCATTGTCTATTTAATCGCAGAGCCTATACCAAGGCAGGACATGGAAACCCAATAATCTATTGATGAAAATCAATCAGTATTTTGTATAGAAGTGTGTGCTCTCTAGCATTTAGCCTAGTTTTAGAACGTTTCACGGTACAAGCACTCGTTATAGGCGGAATGCGTTTTCGGTTTGAAAGTAACTGTAAAATATCTCAACATTCCGTCCGCACCTCTAAGGCAATGTGATCACGTTCGTCATTGCTCTTTCTCTTTCTTTGTCACCGTAAAAGGTGAATGGAGGGTGTTTTTGGAGGCAGAGTTTTAATGACAGGTCTGAATTATAACGGGGCAAAATGAGTACGTTTGGTATGAGCCAAGTTTATCAATCTCAATATTTTTATAGGTGTTCAGACTTTTCAGAAATGGCGCAAAGCAGAAATGTAGTGTAACATGTACACAATGGTTTTAATGAGGCCCCTTTGATATAACATCCTCACATCAACACACCTGGACACCTGGACACCTGGACACCTGGACACAGGCAGTTTGACATAACATACCTGTCCAGTTCTAAGCTGGTAACCTCTGTGATCACTAGTGGTCGTCCTCACCTTATTACCACTCACAGTGCACCTGTCTTCCCTGTCTTAGCACCTGTCTACACCTACATTCCCTGCCCTAGCACCTGTCTATACCTGATTTCCCTGCCCTAGCACCTGTCTATACCTGATTTTCCTGTCTTACCACCTGTCTACACCTGATTTCCCTGCCCTAGCACCTGTCTATACCTGATTTCCCTGCCCTAGCACCTGTCTATACCTGATTTCCCTGCCCTAGAACCTGTCTACACCTGATTTCTCTGCCCTAGCACCTGTCTATACCTGATTTCCCTGCCCTAGCACCTGTCTACACCTGATTTCCCTGCCCTAGCACCTGTCTATACCTGATTTCCCTGCCCTAGCACCTGTCTATACCTGATTTTCCTGTCTTACCACCTGTCTACACCTGATTTCCCTGCCCTAGCACCTGTCTATACCTGATTTCCCTGCCCTAGCACCTGTCTACACCTGATTTCCCTGCCCTAACACCTGTCTATACCTGATTTCCCTGCCCTAGAACCTGTCTACACCTGATTTCCCTGCCCTAGCACCTGTCTATACCTGATTTCCCTGCCCTAGCACCTGTCTACACCTGATTTCCCTGTCTTCAGCTGTCTTCAACTGTCTACAACTGTCTTCAACTGTCTTCATCTGTCTACAATGTCTTCCCTGTCTACAACTGTCTACAACTGTCTTCACCTGTCTACAACTGTCTTCCCTGTCTTCCCTGTCTACAACTGTCTTCCCTGTCTTCACCTGTCTTCACCTGTCTTCACCTGTCTTCACCTGTCTTCACCTGTCTTCACCTGTCTTCACCTGTCTTCCCTGTCTTCACCTGTCTTCACCTGTCTTCACCTGTCTTCACCTGTCTTCCCTGTCTTCCCCTGTCTTCCCTGTCTACACCTGATGGTGTGGACTTGGAGCTGGAAGGAGACAAGCTGGTGGACACACACTCCTATCATCACCCAGACTGTAGAGAGGAAATGAACACTCCTATCATCACCCAGACTGTAGAGAGGAAATGAACACTCCTATCATCACCCAGACTGTAGAGAGGAAATAAACACTCCTATCATCACCCAGACTGCAGATTGGAAATAAACACTCCTATCATCACCCAGACTGTAGATTGGAAATAAACACTCCTATCATCACCCAGACTGTAGAGAGGAAATGAACACTCCTATCATCACCCAGACTGTAGATTGGAAATAAACACTCCTATCATCACCCAGACTGTAGATTGGAAATGAACACTCCTATCATCACCCAGACTGTAGAGAGGAAATGAACACTCCTATCATCACCCAGACTGTAGATTGGAAATAAACACTCCTATCATCACCCAGACTGTAGATTGGAAATAAACACTCCTATCATCACCCAGACTGTAGAGAGGAAATGAACACTCCTATCATCACCCAGACTGTAGAGAGGAAATGAACACTCCTACCATCACCCAGACTGTAGAGAGGAAATAAACACTCCTATCATCACCCAGACTGTAGAGAGGAAATGAACACTCCTATCATCACCCAGACTGTAGAGAGGAAATGAACACTCCTATCATCACCCAGACTGTAGAGAGGAAATGAACACTCCTATCATCACCCAGACTGTAGAGAGGAAATGAACACTCCTATCATCACCCAGACTGTAGAGAGGAAATGAACACTCCTATCATCACCCAGACTGTAGAGAGGAAATGAACACTCCTATCATCACCCAGACTGTAGAGAGGAAATGAACACTCCTATCATCACCCAGACTGTAGAGAGGAAATGAACACTCCTATCATCACCCAGACTGTAGAGAAATGAACACTCCTAAATCACCCAGACACTCCTACCATCACCCAGACTGTAGAGAGGAAATGAACACTCCTATCATCACCCAGACTGTAGAGAGGAAATGAACACTCCTACCATCACCCAGACTGCAGAGAGGAAATGAACACTCCTATCATCACCCAGACTGTAGAGAGGAAATGAACACTCCTATCATCACCCAGACTGTAGAGAGGAAATGAACACTCCTATCATCACCCAGACTGTAGATTGGAAATAAACACTCCTACCATCACCCAGACTGCAGAGAGGAAATGAACACTCCTACCATCACCCAGACTGTAGAGAGGAAATGAACACTCCTATCATCACCCAGACTGCAGAGAGGAAATAAACACTCCTATCATCACCCAGACTGTAGATTGGAAATAAACACTCCTATCATCACCCAGACTGTAGATTGGAAATAAACACTCCTATCATCACCCAGACTGCACAGAGGAAATGAACACTCCTATCATCACCCAGACTGTAGAGAGGAAATGAACACTCCTATCAAAGAAACAAGTTAGAAGTAACTAGAGTAGGAAGTCTAGTACTATCAACCTTCATAGCCTGCAGTTCCAAAGTGTGTGTGTGTGTGTGTGTGTGTCCAGTGTGTGTATGTGTGTGTGTCTCCAGTGTGTGTGTGTGTGTGTGTGTGTGTGTGTGCGCGTGCATGTAGCGATTATGATAGCTTGTTCAGGTAAACAGTAAACAATCCTACAGGGCAGAATCAGAGTATCTTATTAACTGACTGGAAGTTCAAAGAGAGACTGTCAGCACGGTGTGGAGGGGTGGGGGGGGTCTGGTTAGTCTGGAGCAGCCTGAGGGACTGGACTTTCCGTCTGTGTTTGGTATTCTTGCTCGTGGGCGTCTGTGTTTGGTATTCTTGCTCGTGGGCGTCTGTGCGTATTCTTGCTGTGTCTGTTTTGGTATTCTTGCTCGTGGGCGTCTGTGTTTGGTATTCTTGCTCGTGGGCGTCTGTGTTTGGTATTCTTGCTCGTGGGCGTCTGTGTCTGGTATTCTTGCTCGTGGGCGTCTGTATTCTTGCTCGTGGGCGTCTGTGTTTGGTATTCTTGCTCGTGGGCGTCTGTGTTTGGTATTCTTGCTCGTGGGCGTCTGTGTTTGGTATTCTTGCTCGTGGGCGTCTGTGTTTGGTATTCTTGCTCGTGGGCGTCTGTGTTTGGTATTCTTGCTCGTGGGCGTCTGTGTTTGGTATTCTTGCTCGTGGGCGTCTGTGTTTGGTATTCTTGCTCGTGGGCGTATGTGTCTGGTATTCTTGCTCGTGGGCGTCTGTGTTTGGTATTCTTGCTCGTGGGCTGTGTTTGGTATTCTTGCGAGTGGGCGTCTGTGTTTGGTATTCTTGCTCGTGGGCGTATGTGTTTGGTATTCTTGCTCGTGGGCGTATGTGTTTGGTATTCTTGCTCGTGGGCGTCTGTGTCTGGTATTCTTGCTCGTGGGCGTATGTGTTTGGTATTCTTGCTCGTGGGCGTCTGTGTTTGGTATTCTTGCTCGTGGGCGTATGTGTCTGGTATTCTTGCTCGTGGGCGTCTGTGTTTGGTATTCTTGCTCGTGGGCGTATGTGTTTGGTATTCTTGCTCGTGGGCGTCTGTTTCTGGTATTCTTGCTCGTGGGCGTCTGTGTTTGGTATTCTTGCTCGTGGGCGTCTGTGTCTGGTATTCTTGCTCGTGGGCGTCTGTGTTTGGTATTCTTGCTCGTGGGCGTCTGTGTCTGGTATTCTTGCTCGTGGGCGTCTGTGTTTGTAGTTGTTTGCGTACATTTGGTGAGTATGTTAAATTGTCCTACAGCAATTGTCCCCCGTAATGAAATTAAAATAACCTAATTTACCTTTTGTGAGCTAACTCTGGACTTTCCCTTAAAAAGCTGTGACTTATGATAGATACTTTATTGTGGTAAAATGTACATACTACGACTGAGATGCTGTGGTTGTAACACCTAGTTACAGTTGTAAGTTTACATACACCTTAGCCAAATATATTTAAACTCTATCTATCACAATTCCTGACATTTAATCCTGGTAAAAAAATTCCCTGTCCTACGGTCAGTTAGGATCAACACTTTATTTTAAGAATGTGAAATGTGAAAGGCCGAAACATTTCTGCTTTTAGATTTTAGTATGGTTCTTCAAAGAACCATCCCATCTATGGTACCTATACCCTAAAATGGTTCCTCGATGGCATCGCTCTCAACAACCTTATTTGGTTCCAACTTGCACCTTTATTTTTAAGACTGTAGTCCACCTCCCCTGAACCCCTTCTACTTCCCCTCCTCCCTCTCGTCCCCTTCTCCTCCCCTCCTCCCTCTCATCCCCTTCTCCTCTCCTCCTCCCTCTCATCCCCTTCTCCTCTCCTCCGCCTGTCTGAGGTGTGCTAAGGTGGGAAGAGACCCCCCAATGAGAGATAAATGGAACACGAGAGCGAGATGGAATGGAGAGAAGAAATTTCATTCTTGCGTTTCTCTCCTTTCATTACTCAAGGCCTATTTCTTTGAAGCACTTTCTCTTTTTTTTCTGTTCCCATTTCAGTTCATTTGTTGTCTTTCTGTTATTCTCTCCCTTCCCTGCGGAGCTTGGAGGGGACGTGAGGGTGAACTTGGTGTGAAAGCTCATTTTCTTCCTAAAGTACAATACTCTAGTTCTCTTAATAATAGCTTCTGATACTGTGTAGGGTTACTCTCATGTCTATATCTCCTTTCTGTGGTCCTCTGTAACTCAGTTGGTTGAGCATGGCGCTCCAGGATAGTGGGTTGTATATCAGGGACCACCCATACGTCTGCTAAATGGCATATATTATGATTATTTGATTATTGTTATTATTATTATCATTGTTATTATTATTATTAATATTGTTATTAGTATTATCATTGTTGTTATTATTATTTGTGTTATTATTATTATTATTGTTATTATTATTATTGGTATTATTATTATTATTATTATTAGTATTATTATTATTATTATTGTTATTATTGTTATTGTTATTGTTATTATTTTTATTATTATTGTTATTCGTATTATCATTGTTGTTATTATTATTTGTGTTATTATTATTTGTGTTATTATTATTATTATTATTATTATTATTGTTATTATTATTTATGTTATTATTATTTGTGTTATTATTATTATCATTATTGTTATTATTATTTGTGTTATTATTATTACTATTATTATTGTTATTGTTATTAT
>NC_056461.1:43219409-43226909 GCF_018296145.1 Oncorhynchus tshawytscha
AATATAGTATAATACGGTACAGTATAATATAGTATAGTATAATATAGTATAGTATAATACGGTACAGTATAATATAGTATAGTATAATATAGTACAGTACAGTGTAATGTAGTGTAGTATAATGCAGTGTAGTGTAGTATAGTATAATATACTGTGGTAAAAATAGTATAATATAGTATAGGAGAATATATTATCGTATAATATAGTGTAGTATAGCATAATATAGTACAGTATAATACAGTATAGTATAATATAGGATGTATAGCATAGTACTGTATGTATAATATATCTCTCTGTATCAAACTACCAAAGCATTATTGCATTTAAGGAAAACATCAACAAGTTTAAATAACAGTCTGTCATTATCTTCACCTCTCGCTTTTCTGTTCAGACACAAATTCAGTTAAAGGTAATGAAAGTGCTGTAGCCTGTAGGTGACATTACTGTACAGAAACCTACCCAGTCAACCATGTTATCCTGCTATAGTACAGAAGCATACAGAGTCAACTCTGTAATCCTGAAACAGTACAGGAGCATACCGAGTCAACCCTGTTATCTTGCTACAGTACAGCAGCATACTGAGTGAACCCTGTAATCCTGCTATAGTACAGGAGCATACCGAGTCAACCCTGTAATCCTGAAACAGTACAGGAGCATACCGAGTCAACCCTGTTATCCTGCTATAGTACAGAAGCCTTCCCAGTCAACCCTGTCATCCTGTTATTGTACAGTAACCTAACCAGTCAACTCTGTTATCCTGCTACGGTGCAGGAGCCTACCTAGACTACCACACAGGTTGAAACTAATGAGCTAATTTACTCTCACCGCTAAAGAGAAATGTTGGTCTTTTTTAGGTTACTGTGTTGTGTATTTTTGTTGTTACTTCCCTGACTCTCCAGTGTATATTTAGATCATTATAGATGTGCAGAGATTCCCTTTATAATGATGCAGCGTCCTCCTTTGATTCATTATCTCTCTCTCTCTTTCTATTTTCATCTTCTTTTTTGTATCTCTCTCTAGCTCTCTCTATCCATCATATCCCTCTCCCTCGCTCTATTCAACCTCTCTCTCTACCCTCCGTCCTCTCCCTTTCTCTATTCAATCTCTCTCTCTATCCATCATATCCCTCTCCCTCGCTCTATTCAATCTCTCTCTCTATCCATCATATCCCTCTCCCTTTCTCTAGCCAACCTCTCTTTCTCTAGCCAACCCTCCTCCTCCTCCCTCCCTCTCTCTATTCAACCTCTCTCTCTATCCATCATATCCCTCTCCCTTTCTCTATTCAACCTCTCTCTCTATCCATCATATCCCTCTCCCTTTCTCTAGCCAACCTCTCTCTCTACCCTCCTCCTTCTCCCTCTCTCTATTCAACCTCTCTCTCTATCCATCATATCCCTCTCCCTTTCTCTATTCAACCTCTCTCTTACCCTCCTCCCTCTCCCTTTCTCTATTCAACCTCTCTCTCTATCCTCATCCTCTCCCTTTCTCTATTCAACCTCTCTCTTTATCCTCATATCCTCTCCCTTTCTCTATTCAACCTCTCTCTCTACCCTCCGTCCTCTCCCTTTCTCTATTCAACCTCTCTCTCTATCCATCATATCCCTCTCCCTCGCTCTATTCAACCTCTCTCTTTATCCTCCGTCCTCTCCCTTTCTCTATTCAACCTCTCTCTCTACCCTCCGTCCTCTCCCTTTCTCTATTCAACCTCTCTCTTTATCCTCCGTCCTCTCCCTTTCTCTATTCAATCTCTCTCTCTATCCATCATATCCCTCTCCCTCGCTCTATTCAATCTCTCTCTCTATCCATCATATCCCTCTCCCTCGCTCTATTCAATCTCTCTCTCTATCCATCATATCCCTCTCCCTTTCTCTAGCCAACCTCTCTCTCTACCCTCCTCCTTCTCCCTCTCTCTATTCAACCTCTCTCTCTATCCATCATATCCCTCTCCCTTTCTCTAGCCAACCTCTCTCTCTACCCTCCTCCTTCTCCCTCTCTCTATTCAACCTCTCTCTCTATCCATCATATCCCTCCCTCCCTTTCTCTAGCCAACCTCTCTCTCTACCCTCCTCCTTCTCCCTCTCTCTATTCAACCTCTCTCTCTATCCATCATATCCCTCTCCCTTCTCCTTCAACCTCTCTCTTTATCCTCCGTCCTCTCCCTTTCTCTATTCAACCTCTCTCTCTATCCATCATATCCCTCTCCCTCGTTCTATTCAACCTCTCTCTTTATCCTCCGTCCTCTCCCTTTCTCTATTCAACCTCTCTCTCTACCCTCCTCCTTCTCCCTCTCTCTATTCAACCTCTCTCTCTATCCATCATATCCCTCTCCCTCGCTCTATTCAACCTCTCTCTCTATCCATCATATCCCTCTCCCTCGCTCTATTCAACCTCTCTCTCTACCCTCCTCCTTACCCCTCTCTCTAGCCAACCTCTCTCTCTTCCCTCCTCCTTCCCCCTCTCTCTAGCCAATCTCTCTCTCTACCCTCCTCCTTCCCCCTCTCTCTAGCCAACCTTTCTCTCTACCCTCCTCCTTCCCCCTCTCTCTAGCCAACCTCTCTCTCTATCCTCCGCCCTCTCCCTCTCTCTAGCCAACCTCTCTCTCTACCCTCCTCCTTCTCCCTCTCTCTAGCCAACCTCTCTCTCTACCCTCCTCCTTCTCACTCTCTCTAGCCAACCTCTCTCTCTACCCTCCTCCTTCTCCCTCTCTCTAGCCAACCTCTCTCTCTACCCTCCTCCTTCTCACTCTCTCTAGCCAACCTCTCTCTCTACCCTCCTCCTTCACTCTCTATCAAACCTCTGTCTCCTTTCTTCCCATTCTCTCTTTAATTATCTCACGTTCTCTCGATCTCTCTCTCTCTCCTCCTTTCTCTCTTTCTTCACTTCCCCTGTGGGTTAATTATGGTTATATGGAGGGAAGGCTTGATTTGTTGTAATATGACAGAGAGAGAGAGAGCGGGGAGAGAGACAGAGAAAGAGAGATCGATGGAGAGAAAGAGCAAGAGAGAGAGAGAGAGAGACAGGGAAAGAGGGGAAAGAGAGAGACAGAAAAAGTTTGACAGAGAGAGAAAAGAGAGAGCAAAAAGAGAGGGGAGAGAAAGAGAGAGCAAAAAGAGAGGGGAGAGAAAGAGAGGGAGAGAAAGAGAAGGAGATTTGCTGCTGTTTCTTCTTAAACTAATGGCCCGGAGAACCCCTGGCTGTGACTGTTGTTAGCCCTGCACTAGCTTCTCTAATGATGACTACACCCTCTCTGTTGTTTGGGTCTCTGCCTGTTAGCCTGTAGCTATTCTCTCTGGAGGCTAGGTTGATATCGTGATGTTTTCCTGATTTCCCCCCGTAATTGCGAGGACACTTAACAGGTTAGCTTGTCTCTCTAGTCTGTCTAAACCTCAGGGCATGCTATACTAACCTAACAGGACTCTAAAGATGACGGTTGTCTCTATGTTTCTGTGTGCTAGCTACCCTCTCTGAGGGTTTCTCTAATTGTGAGGGGTCTTTGTGTATTGCCTTGCTCCCTCTAAAGTTGAGAAAACACTCTATAAGCCCAGGATAACATTCACTAATGATGAGGACTGCCTCTATCTTGCTGTTGGTTGGCTTTTAGCCACATCCCTTCAGAGGGTAAGGATGCTTCCTTTATTTCCAAGGATTCTCTCTTAGAACACTAGACAGCAGAATGCCTAAACCTTCTAAAGTGTATGGCATGTGGATTAACCTTAACGACTGTACACAATTCCGTGATCGGTAGAGTGGAGTTGGGGAGAGGGCATTTGTGGCAGGTGTGCCCTCTACCCAACTCTATGGTCACGTGAAGACGGAGGGCACTCGTGGAAGTTGCACCCTCGATATAACTCTATGGCCAGGTATTTATACGGGCAGCTATTGAGGGTGCCTCCTTTGAAACCCGGGTCCTTCACCCAGACAGAGTTGATGAATTGAGCACGCCAACAACAACTCTCACAACAGCAACCACCAGTATGCGTCATTGATTACAAACCAAACGTACTTGTCGTCCATCTTACATAAATAACCAGCTGGTTACTGAGTCAAGTCCCTGTTCAAGACATCAAAACTCTTCAAGATCGATAACACAATCCTTCTGAATGACATGCCCTGTATAGCCTACCTCCTCTAAATTCATAAAGACTGATCAACGGCAGCTTTGCGTCCGCCTACTCTCTAAACAGTAGATGGTCATCACCATAACTCTCACCTAAACCTTCATTCAGTCACACTAATGACTATCTTTGTCTGTCCGTCTTCTATTACCTTCCCTGTCGAGAGTCTGGGGATATTTTTCTTAATTGCTAGGAGCTATCTTCATCCTTACTCCCTCTAAAGGTATGAGATATGGGCTTGCTGTATTAGCTTTGAATAACTTTGGCTAATGATGGGGACAGCATCTGTCTTTGTGTGTTAGCCTTCAGTTACCTTCCCTAGAGGTTAGATCAGGCTAGTTAATTTGGTAGCCCAGCTACCTTCCCTAGAGGTTAGATCAGGCTAGTTAATTTGGTAGCCCAGCTACCTTCCCTAGAGGTTAGATCAGGCTAGTTAATTTGGTAGCCCAGCTATCTTCCCTAGAGGTTAGATCAGACTAGTTTGTGTGGTAGCCCAGCTACCTTCCCTAGGGGTCAGGTCAGACTAGTTAATTTGGTAGCCCTGCTACCTTCCCTAGAGGTGAGATCAGGCTAGTGAATTTGGTAGCCCAGCTACCTTCCCTAGATGTTAGATCAGGCTAGTTGTTGTGTTAGTTAACACTGCTACCTTCCCTAGAGGTCAGGTCAGGCTAGTTTGTGTGGTAGTTAGCCCTGCTACCTTCCCTAGAGGTTAGATCAGGCTAGTTTGTGTGTTAGCCCAGCTACCTTCCCTAGAGGTCAGGTCAGGCTAGTTTGTGTGTTAGTCCAGCTACCTTCCCTAGAGGTCAGGTCAGGCTAGTTTGTGTGTTAGTCCAGCTACCTTCCCTAGATGTCAGGTCAGGCTAGTTTGTGTGTTAGTCCAGCTACCTTCCCTAGAGGTCAGGTCTGGCTAGTTTGTGTGTTAGTCCAGCTACCTTCCCTAGAGGTCAGGTCAGGCTAGTTTGTGTGTTAGTCCAGCTACCTTCCCTAGATGTCAGGTCAGGCTAGTTGGTGTGTTAGTCCAGCTACCTTCCCGAGGTCAGGTCAGGCTAGTTTGTGTATTAGCCCTGCTACCTTCCCTAGAGGTCAGGTCAGGCTAGTTTGTGTGGTCCAGTTACCTTCCCTAGAGGTCAGGTCAGGCTAGTTTGTGTGTTAGTCCAGTTACCTTCCCTAGAGGTCAGGTCAGGCTAGTTGGTGTGTTAGTCCAGCTACCTTCCCGAGGTCAGGTCAGGCTAGTTTGTGTATTAGCCCTGCTACCTTCCCTAGAGGTCAGGTCAGGCTAGTTTGTGTGTTAGCCCTGCTACCTTCCCTAGATGTCAGGTCAGGCTAGTTTGTCTTATTTTTCCTAATCGTGACCGAAGACGCTGTAGTCATTATATCAGAATCACATCCACCTTTATTCCCCAAGTACATTGACATATACCCAGAAATTATGTGAAATGGTGCTGCCACAGTAAACAGAATAAACAGACTGAATATCGAGCAGAATTCAGAATCCATGTAGACTATAATTACCAGAAAACAGAACTAGTTTCTATAACCATGAGAGCTGCATGAGGATGTCTGTGGGTTAGAATTCAGATGCTCTCTCCAGAGGCTCGTCACTGTCTGGCTAGTGATGTTTCTCTTAATTTGCTAGGACTCACACACACACACACACAAACACACACTCGCAAACAACACACACGCACACACACACACACACACACACACACACACAGAGAGAGAGACACACACTCTTTGTGTTATTGCTTTGTTTTCAAGCTCAGCCTTTAGTTCTAACGTTGAGGACATCAGTTGAGCTTCTTTTGCTAATGACATGAACAACCCCTGTAGCTAGTCTCTCTCTGTGTTATCAGTGTATTAGACAGTAGCTAGTCTCTCTCTGTGTTATCAGTGTATAAGACAGTAGCTAGTCTCTCTCTGTGTTATCAGGGTATAAGACAGTAGCTAGTCTCTCTCTGTGTTATCAGGGTATAAGACAGTAGCTAGTCTCTCTCTGTGTTATCAGTGTATAAGACAGTAGCTAGTCTCTCTCTGTGTTATCAGGGTATAAGACAGTAGCTAGTCTCTCTCTATGTTATCAGTGTATTTGACAGTAGCTAGTCTCTCTCTGTGTTATCAGGGTATAAGACAGTAGCTAGTCTCTCTCTATGTTATCAGTGTATTTGACAGTAGCTAGTCTCTCTCTATGTTATCAGTGTATTTGACAGTAGCTAGTCTCTCTCTGTGTTTTCAGTGTTTAAATCAGTGTATTTGACAGTAGCTAGTCTCTCTCTATGTTATCAGTGTATAAGACAGTAGCTAGTCTCTCTCTGTGTTATCAGTGTATAAGACAGTAGCTAGTCTCTCTCTGTGTTATCAGTGTATAAGACAGTAGCTAGTCTCTCTCTGTGTTATCAGTGTATAAGACAGTAGCTAGTCTCTCTCTATGTTTTCAGTGTATTAGACAGTAGCTAGTCTCTCTCTATGTTTTCAGTGTATTAGACAGTAGCTAGTCTCTCTGTGTTATCAGTGTATTTGACAGTAGCTAGTCTCTCTCTATGTTTTCAGTGTATTAGACAGTAGCTAGTCTCTCTCTATGTTATCAGTGTATTTGACAGTAGCTAGTCTCTCTCTATGTTTTCAGTGTATTAGACAGTAGCTAGTCTCTCTCTATGTTATCAGTGTATTAGACAGTATGTTTTCAGTGTATTAGACAGTAGCTAGTCTCTCTCTATGTTATCAGGGTATAAGACAGTAGCTAGTCTCTCTCTGTGTTATCAGTGTATAAGACAGTAGCTAGTCTCTCTCTGTGTTATCAGTGTATTTGACAGTAGCTAGTCTCTCTCTATGTTTTCAGTGTATTAGACAGTAGCTAGTCTCTCTCTATGTTTTCAGTGTATTAGACAGTAGCTAGTCTCTCTCTCTATGTTATCAGTGTCGTGTCTTTGGCTATGCCGGATTAATTGATAAAACATGCTATTCTATAAATTAATTTCTCCATAATTAATATTACCTGATTGAGCTAATCATGTAAATGTAATTAACTAGAGAGTCGGGCGCCACAAAATAATATTTATAGAGCTGTTATCTTCCGAATAAACTTTTAAAGAACTAGTAATATTTTACATCAATAGCAGTCAACATTAATCTTCATGTTACTTCAGTCTCATAATCTGAAAGTTGTAAATTCTTTTATCTGCAAGAACCCTGCCTAACAAGTTGAATCAGCAATACAAAATTGGGTTTAATTATTTATTTACTAAATACCGAACTAATCACACAGAATTCACATACACACAATTAATCATAACTTGATTACAAATTACGTCATAAAGGAAAACGTCCCTAGCGGGCGGAACAGATATGACAGCTTGTTACACAAAAGAAAAGGGGCGGGGTTGAG
>NC_056461.1:43253886-43258886 GCF_018296145.1 Oncorhynchus tshawytscha
TCCCTCTCCTCATTTCCCTCCGTATCCCCTCCTCTCCTCTGCTCCCCTTCCTCTCGCTCCTCCACTCCCCCTCCTATCCTCCCTGATCCTCCTCTCCTCTACTCCTTCTCTCCTCTCCTACAGAGTCCACAGTGTTCATCCCTCAGTCCAGTTACTGGATAAAGGAGGATGTTGGAGAGATGCTGGTACCTGTCCACAGGAGTGGAGACATCAGCCAGGAACTCATGGTGATCTGCTATACTCAGCAGGGTACAGTACCTCTCCCTCGATCTCTCTCTCGCCTCTCCTTCTCTCATGCCTCTCTCCTCTCCTTCCCTCATCTGTCTCTTCTCAGCAGGGTACAGTACCTCTCCTTCTCTCACCCCTCTCTCCTCTCCTTCTCCCTCAGGTTCAGCCACTGGTACCATCCCCTCTACAGTCCTGTCCTACTCTGACTATATTTCCAGGCCAGAGGAGCACGCCAGCATCCTGCGCTTCGACAAGGGAGAGACGGAGAAACAGTGTGGCGTGGTCGTCATCGACGACTCCCTGTACGAGGTGGAGGAGAGCTTCAACGTAACGCTGTCCCTGCCCATCGGAGGGTGCCTCGGTGCACACTACGCCACCACTAAAGTCAACATATATCCAGACCAAGATGATGGTAAGATAGAGGGAGTGAGTGAGTGAGTGAGTGAGTGAGTGAGTGAGTGAGTGAGTGAGTGAGTGAGTGCACTACAGACAAAGTCGTTGGTTGTTTCTCAATCTGCATATTACTGTGCTCCACACTCTCATGCTCAGAGTTTGTTTTCGAAAGGACGTTCTCTTGAGAAAATTTTGTGAGGACAGCAGTGTGGAGAACTCATAAAATGTAACATTTGAGAAGCACTCACACTACTGCACTACCATTTACCAATACAGACGAAACAAGACAGCTACATGAATCAAACGCCAACGTTTCACAGATATTTGTGAATTGTATTTAGCTAGCCAGCTAGTTTTCTATGTTAAATAATAAAATACCTACAACTAAAGTTGCTATGCAAAGTACAGGTAACTGTCAAAATAAAGGAAACACTTGAGGCATACAAAGTATATTGAAAGCAGATGCTTTCACACAAAGGTCCCTGAGTTAAATATGACTTTAAACTCCCATCATGCTTAGGGTAATGTAAAACAGAATTGCTGGGCAGGCCATTATTTTGGCTACCATGGCTACACCCCCATAGGATGACAATGCTCCCATCCATAGTGCGCGATGTAAACCATATGCCCTGGCCGTCTCAGTCACCAGATCTCAACCCAATTCAACACTTACGGGAGATTCTGGAGTGGCGCCTGAGACAGCGTTTTCCATCACCAATCAACAAAACACCAAATGATGGAATTTCCCGTGGAAGAATGGTGTCACATCCCTCCAATAGAGTTCCAGACTCTGGTAGAATCGGTGCCAAGACACATTGAAGCTGTTATATCTCGTCGTGGCCCCACATCCTATTAAGACTCTTTATGTTGGTGTTTCCTTCATTTAGGCAGTTACCTGTAATTAGCCAAGGTCAACTACATATGTTTTGTAGCTAGCTAGCTACCAATTCTTTGTCAGTTAGCTTGCGATCCACACACACTACAGTGGATATTGTTGGCAGGTAAAAATGCCAAAATTAACACATTATGTATTGATTAACGTGTCAAGATAAAATATTGTAGTCAGGCAACATATGAGATGTGAGTGGGCAACTTTTTATAGTTTCTCTCTCTTCAGCTCAAAACCAGCCACCATTGTTTTCAAGAAATATAGATTTTTTTTTTAACATGGTTGCGTCATATCAAGTCGACAATCCTGGGAATATTTCAGTTGAAGCTTTTATCGATGCTTTGTAATGTGTAAAACAGAGTACGCATCTGAGAACTGCCTTGAGAACTGCCTCGAGAACTGCCCTGAGAACTGCCCTGAGAACTGCCCTGAGAACTGCCCTGAGAACTGCCCTGAGAACTGCCCTGAGAACTGCCTTGAGAACTGCCTCGAGAACTGCCCTGAGAACTGCCCTGAGAACTGCCTTGAGAACTGCCCTGAGAACTGCCCTGAGAACTGCCTTGAGAACTGCCCTGAGAACTGCCCTGAGAACTGCCCTGAGAACTGCCCTGAGAACTGCCTTGAGAACTGCCCTGAGAACTGCCCTGAGAACTGCCCTGAGAACTGCCCTGAGAACTGCCTCGAGAACTACCCTGAGAACTGCCCTGAGAACTGCCCTGAGAACTGCCCTGAGAACTGCCCTGAGAACTGCCCTGAGAACTGCCCTGAGAACTGCTAGGCTTGGGTGGTACAGATGTTCATACCTTCATACCGTCCTCGTGCCATCCCATGGTATACGGTATTACCAGCACTGAACACAAGTTTTCAAAACCCCACTAAGCATCATTGAACCGAAGGTTAGCAATACTAACAAGTACATGTTGTTGAGGAAAACTCGATACAAGGATCAGGCAGAGCCTCATTATCCAGTTAATAAGAGTTTAATCAAGCAAGTGATTACACTCAAGATGAATTTTAGAGCAAACTCAAAGTTACAGAATCACACAGTCATGTGATATAGTCAGTGATATACTTATTCTACACAAAGAACTGCTTGTCCCTCCTAGGAGGAGGCAATTTCTTCTACGCAAAGAACTGCTTGTCCCTCCTAGGGGGAGGCAATTTCTTCTACACAAAGAACTGCTTGTCCCTCCTAGGGGGAGGCAAGGTCTTCTACACAAAGAACTGCTTGTCTCTCCTAGGGGGAGGCAATTTCTTCTACACAAAGAACTGCTTGTCCCTCCTATGAGGAGGCAAGGTCTTCTACACAAAGAACTGCTTGTCCCTCCTAGGAGGAGGCAAGGTCTTCTACACAAAGAACTGCTTGTCCCTCCTAGGAGGAGGCAAGGTCTTCTACACAAAGAACTGCTTGTCCCTCCTAGGAGGAGGCAATTTCTTCTACACAAAGAACTGCTTGTCCCTCCTAGGTGGAGGCAAGGTCTTCTAAACAAGTCAAAATGAGGCTCAGTAGTGTGTGTGGCCTCCACGTGCTTGTATGAACTCCCGACAACACCTGGGCATGCTCCTGATGAGATGGCGGATGGTCTCCTGAGGGATCTCCTCCCAGACCTGGACTAAAGCATCCGCCAACTCCTGGACAGTCTGTGGTGCAACGTGGCGTTGGTGGATGGAGCGAGAAATGATGTCCCAGATGTGCTCAATTGGATTCAGGTCTGGGGAACGGGTGGGCCAGTCCATAGCATCAATGCCTTCCTCTTGCAGGATCTGCTGACACACTCCAGCCACATGAGGTCCAGCATTGTCTTGCATTAGGAGGAACCCAGGGCCAACCGCACCAGCATATGGTCTCACAAGGGGTCTGAGGATCTCATCTCGGTACCTAATGGCAGTCAGGCTACCTCTGGCGAGCACATGGAGGGCTGTGCGGCCCCCAAAGAAATGACACCCCACACCATGACTGACCCACCACCAAACCGGTCATGCTGGAGGATGTTGCAGGCAGCAGAACGTTCTCCACGGCGTCTCCAACCTCTATCACGTCTGTCACGTGCTCAGTGTGAACCTGCTTTCATCTGTGAAGAGCACAGGGCGCCAGTGACGAATTTGCCAATCTTGGTGTTCTCTGGCAAATGCCAAACGTCCTGCACGGTGTTGGGCTGTAAGCACAACCCCCACCTGTGGACGTCGGGCCCTCATACCACCCTCATGGAGTCTGTTTCTGACAGTTTGAGCAGACACATGCACATTTGTGGCCTGCTGGAGGTCATTTTGCAGGGCTCTGGCAGTGCTCCTCCTGCTCCTCCTTGCACAAAGGCGGAGGTAGCGGTCCTGCTGCTGGGTTGTTGCCCTCCTACGGCCTCCTCCACATCTCCTGATGTACTGGCCTGTCTCCTGGTAGCGCCTCCATAATCTGGACATTACACTGACAGACACAGCAAACCTTCTTGCCACAGCTCGCATTGATGTGCCATCCTGGATGAGCTGCACTACCTGAGCCACTTGTGTGGGTTGTAGACTCCGTCTCATGCTACCACTAGAGTGAAAGCACCGCCAGCATTCAAAAGTGACCAAAACATCAGCCAGGAAGCATAGGAACTGAGAAGTGGTCTATGGTCACCAGAACCTGCAGAACCACTCCTTTATTGGGGGTATCTTGCTAATTGGCTATAATTTCCACCTGTTGTCTATTCCATTTGCACAACAGCATGTGAAATGTATTGTCAATCAGTGTTGCTTCCTAAGTGGACAGTTTGATTTCACAGAAGTGTGATTGACTTGGAGTTACATTGTGTTGTTTAAGTGTTCCCTTTATTTTTTTGAGCAGTGTATTTTGTTTGTCAGCTAGATAGTTTACTAGATCATCTGGAGCTAAACACTTTTAATAAGTAATTTAGTAATTTTAGTAACGGTCAAAGTAACACTCACTGTGGTAAACATATTGAGAAACACCCAGTGTAATAATATTGATAAACACCCAGTGTAACATATTGAGAAACACCCAGTGTAACATATTGAGAAACACCCAGTGTAGTAAACATATTGAGAAACACCCAGTGTAAACATATTGAGAAACACCCAGTGTAAACATATTGAGAAACACCCAGTGTAATCATGTGTTTCTCTGAGTGTCTAACAATTGCCTTTCCGTTTTCACAAAACACTCATCCGTGTGTCATTCCATTTCCACCAAGGCAGTTGCCTGTCACAGACACTATCAGCAATACAACTTTACCACTCACTCCACCTCAGGGTCCTATTCATTAGTGCACACCGTAGCAAAATATAGCAGAACGGCAATGGAAAATGAAAATAAGTGTTTCATATTCAACAAGGTCAGGCAATCCGTCATTTTACGGTCTGTTTGCTTCCGTTGGTAGTGAATACAACACAACCTTCACCCTCAATCCACCATTCAGCATTTACCCAAGCCCTGTACACTCAAACCACCCTTCATCATTCAACATTTACCCAAGCCCTGTACACTCAAACC
>NC_056461.1:43261386-43273886 GCF_018296145.1 Oncorhynchus tshawytscha
CCTGTTCCTAGACACTGTCTGTAACTCTCTTCCTGTTCCTAGACACTGTCTCTAACTCTCTTCCTGTTCCTAGACACTGTCTCTAACTCTCTTCCTGTTCCTAGACACTGTCTCTAACTCTCTTCCTGTTCCTAGACACTGTCTGTAAATCTCTTCATGTTCCTAGACACTGTCTGTAACTCTCTTCCTGTTCCTAGACACTGTCTCTAACTCTCTTCCTGTTCCTAGACACTGTCTGTAACTCTCTTCCTGTTCCTAGACACTGTCTCTAACTCTCTTCCTGTTCCTAGACACTGTCTCTAACTCTCTTCCTGTTCCTAGACACTGTTTCTAACTCTCTTCCTGTTCCTAGACACTGTCTCTAACTCTCTTCCTGTTCCTAGACACTGTCTGTAAATCTCTTCCTGTTCCTAGACAGTCTGTAACTCTCTTCCTGTTCCTAGACACTGTCTGTAACTCTCTTCCTGTTCCTAGACACTGTCTCTAACTCTGTTCCTGTTTAAATCAAATCAAATGTTATTTTATTTGTCCCATGCGCTGAATACAACAGCGTGGCATATGTGTGAAATCCTGACTTACAAGCCCTTAACCAACAATGTAGTTTTAAGATACCAAAAAATGTTTTAAGTAAGAAATAACATTCGCTAATAATTAAAGAGCAGCAGTAAAATATCAGTAGCGATGCTATATACAGGGGGTACCGGTACAGAGTCAATGTGGAGGCTATATACAGGGTATTACGGTACAGAGTCAATGTGGAGGCTATATACAGGGGGTACCAGTACAGAGTCAATGTGGAGGCTATATACAGGGTATTACGGTACAGAGTCAATGTGGTGGCTATATACAGGGTGTACCGGTACAGAGTCAATGTGGAGGCTATATACAGGGGTGGAGGCTACAGGGGTACGGTACAGAGTCAATGTGGAGGCTATATACAGGGGTACCGGTACAGAGTCAATGTGGAGGCTATATACAGGGGGTACCGGTACAGAGTCAATGTGGAGGCTATATACAGGGGGTACCGGTACAGAGTCAATGTGGAGGCTATATACAGGGGGTACCGGTACAGAGTCAATGTGGAGGCTATATACAGGGGTACCAGTACAGAGTCAATGTTGAGGCTATATACAGGGGTACCGGTACAGAGTCAATGTGGAGGCTATATACAGGGGGTACCGGTACAGAGTCAATGTGGAGGCTATATACAGGGGTACCAGTACAGAGTCAATGTGGAGGCTATATACAGGGGGTACCGGTACAGAGTCAATATGGAGGCTATATACAGGGGTACCGGTACAGAGTCAATGTGGTCAATGTGGAGGCTATATACAGGGTGGGGTACCGGTACAGAGTCAATGTGGAGGCTATATACAGGGGGGAGGCTACTGGTACAGAGTCAATGTGGAGGCTATATACAGGGGTACCGGTACAGAGTCAATGTGGAGGCTATATACAGGGGTACCGGTACAGAGTCAATGTGGAGGCTATATACAGGGGTACCAGTACAGAGTCAATGTGGAGGCTATATACAGGGGGTACCGGTACAGAGTCAATGTGGAGGCTATATACAGGGGGTACAGAGTCAATGTGGAGGCTATATACAGGGGTACCGGTACAGAGTCAATGTGGAGGCTATATACAGGGGGTACCGGTACAGAGTCAATGTGGAGGCTATATACAGGGGGTACTGGTACAGAGTCAATGTGGAGGCTATATACAGGGGTACCGGTACAGAGTCAATGTGGAGGCTATATACAGGGGGTACCGGTACAGAGTCAATGTGGAGGCTATATACAGGGGGTACCGGTACAGAGTCAATGTGGAGGCTATATACAGGGGGTACCAGGTACAGAGTCAATGTGGAGGCTATATACAGGGGGTACCGGTACAGAGTCAATGTGGAGGCTATATACAGGGGTGGTACCTATATACAGGTACAGAGTCAATGTGGAGGCTATATACAGGGGTACCGGTACAGAGTCAATGTGGAGGCTATATACAGGGGGTACCGGTACAGAGTCAATGTGGAGGCTATATACAGGGGGTACCGGTACAGAGTCAATGTGCGGGGGCACCGGTTAGTCAAGGTTATTGAGGTACATGTAGGTAGAGTTATTAAAGTGGCTATGTATATATAATAACAGAGAGAAGCAGCAGCGTAGAAGGAGTCTTATTGCTTCAGGGTAGAAGCTGTTTAGAAGCCTCTTGGACCTAGACTTGGTGCTCCGGTAGAGAACTCCAGCCACCCTATGACTAGGGTGGCTGGAGTCTTTGACAATTTTTAGGGCATTCCTCTGACACCACCCAGTATAGTTGTCCTGGATGGCAGGAAGCTTGGGCCGGTGATGTACTGGGCCGTATGCATTACCCTCTGTAGTGCCTTGCGGTCGGAGGCCTAGCAGGGTTGGAATGACTGCCAGTTGCCAGTTGGCTAGTGCATGCTCGGAGTACACTTCCTGGTAATCTGTCTGGCCCTGCGGCCTTGTGAATGTTGATCTGTTTATAGGTCTTACTCACATTGGCTGCGGAGAGCGTGATCACACAGTCATCCAGAACAACTGATGCTCTCGTGCATGTTTCAGTGTTACTTGCTTCGAAGCGAGCGTAGAAGTTATTTAGCTCATCTGGTAGGTTTGCGACACTGGGCAGCTCTCGGCTGTGCTTCCCTTTGTAGCCTGTAATATTTTACACGCCCTGCCTCATCCGACGAGCGTCAGAGCCGGTGTAGTAGGATTCGATCTTAGTCCTGTATTGATGCTTTGCCTGGTTGATGGTTTGTCGGAGGGCATATCAGGATTTCTTATAAGCTTCCGGGTTAGAGTCCCGCCCCTTGAAAGCGGCAGCTCTGCCCTTTATCTCAGTGTGAATGTTGCCTATAATCCATGGCTTCTGGTTGGGGTATGTACATACGGTCACTGTGGGGACGACGTCCTCAATGCACTTATTGATGAAGCAGAAAGTGACTGATGTGATGTACTCCTCAATGCCACCAGAAGAACATATTCCAGTCTGTTCTAACAAAACAGTGATGTAGTTTAGCATCTGCTTCATCTGACCACTTTTTTGTTGACCGAATCACTGGTGCTTCCTGCTTTCATTTTAGATTGTAAGCAGCAATCAGGAGGATATAATTATGGTCAGATTTGCGAAATGGAGGGCAGGGAAGAGCTTTGTACGTGTCTCTGTGTGTAGACTACATGCTATTCCAGACTACCTGTCTGTCCTGCTTGTGTTTAATATGCTAATCAGACTACCTGTCTGTCCTGCTTGTGTTTAATATGCTAATCAGACTACCTGTCTGTCCTGCTTGTGTTTAATATGCTTTAATCAGACTTGTCTGTCGTGCGTGTGTTTACTATAATCAGACTTTAATATGCTAATCAGACTACCTGTCTGTCCTGCTTGTGTTTAATATGCTAATCAGACTTTAATATGCTAATCAGACTACCTGTCTGTCCTGCTTGTGTTTAATATGCTAATCAGACTACCTGTCTGTCCTGCTTGTGTTTAATATGCTAATCAGACTACCTGTCTGTCCTGCTTGTGTTTAATATGCTAATCAGACTACCTGTCTGTCCTGCTTGTGTTTAATATGCTAATCAGACTACCTGTCTGTCCTGCTTGTGTTTAATATGCTAATCAGACTTTAATATGCTAATCAGACTACCTGTCTGTCCTGCTTGTGTTTACTATGCTAATCAGACTTTAATATGCTAATCAGACTACCTGTCTGTCCTGCGTGTGTTTAATATGCTAATCAGACTACCTGTGTGTCCTGCGTGTGTTTAATATTCAGTAAACTAGTTGAATCCTGCACATGAGCAAAAGCTTCAGTTTTTTGTAGCTATCAGGAATGGGTGCCAGATAACTCAGCAACACAGTCACTCCGAAGAAATAAGTTACCCATAAACCCTCATGGCTGATGACACGTTCAAAGAGATGGTAATGTGAGTAATTTTAGCACCATGAAGGATTAACGGGTACACTGTCAGACATAACACTAATACCGGCTCTGAACACACACACACACGCACGCACGCACGCACGCACGCACCCATAAACCCTCATGGCTGATGACACACACACACACACACACACACACACCGCACACACGCACACACACACACACACACGCGCACACACACGCGCGCACACGCGCGCGCGCGCACACACACACACACACACACACACACGTGCGCGCAAACGTGCACACACGCACGCACACACACACACACACCAGCATTTCGCTACAACACCTGCTAAATATGTGAATGTGACCAATTCATTTGATTTTTACACTGTTTACTGTTATTAATGATCATGTTAAGGTCTTACACATCTTCCCTATCGGCCTATCGACAGCGAGAGAGGGAGTGAGAGGGAGGGACTTAATGCTAAGTGATAAACCACAAACAAAATCTCACGGTTTGACCAATTTGATTCCGACGTTTATCCATGTTTCTCCAAATGTTAAATGTAATGTTGTTTTTGACACCCTGGGATAGCGTTTAACACATTAAGTTTAGACATTCATACTGAATGTTTTCAGTTAGGGGTTAAGGTTTGGAAAATAGTTAATACATTAAGTTTAGACATTCATACTGAATGTTTTCAGTTAGGGTTTAAGGTTTGGAAAATAGTTCATACATTAAGTTTAGACATTCATACTGAATGTTTTCAGTTAGGGTTTAAGGTTTGGAAAATAGTTAATACATTAAGTTTAGACATTTGTCCTGAATGGTTCAGTTAGGGTTTAAGGTTTGGAAAATAGTTAATACAGTAAGTTTAGACATTTGTCCTGAATGGTTCAGTTGGGGGATAAGGTTTGATATTCATACTGAGTGGTTCAGTTAGGGGTTAAGGTTTGGAATAGAGTTTAACACATTAAGTTAAGACATTCATACTGAATGGTTCAGGTAGAGGTTAATGTTTGGAATAGAGTTTAACACAAAGCAATCTAACATGACTGCCTAGTACTGGGATTGAACACACGACCCTGGGCGCTGGAGCTTGCGGCTTACGTCCGTCCCACCATCCACACAGTGCGTTCCAAAAGTATTCATACCCCTTGACTTATTCCACATTTTGTTGTGCTACAACCTGAATTCAAAATGGATAAAAAATATACAGTACCAGTCAGCAGTTTGGACACACCTACTCATTCAAGTGTTTTTCTATATTTTTTACAATTTTCTACACATTGTAGAATAGTAGTGAAGTCATCAAAACTACAAAATTACGCATATGGAATCATGTAGTAACCAAAAAAGTGTTAAAAAAATCATAATAGATTTTAGATTCTTCAAATTAGCCACCTGTCACGTTCGTCGTTGGAAGCATTCTCGGACCAGCGTGGTCTTGGTTCCACGTCTTATACTCTGAAGTAAGTGAACCGCAAAACAATACAATAAAGAAATAACAAAACGTGACTACGTGGTGCAACATGCACAAAACACAAAATAATATCCCACAAACACAGGTGGGGAAAAAGGCTACTTAAATATGATCCCCAATTAGAGGCAACGATTACCAGCTGTCTCTAATTGGGAACCAAACCAAAACACCAACATAGAAATTTGGGGTGGTACACTGGAGGCCTGATACGTGGGGCCGGTACAAGTGGCACCGGATTGGTGACACGCACTTCAGGGCGAGTGCGGGGAGGAGACACAGGACGTATCGGACTGGGGACACGCTCTTCAGGGCGAGTGCGGGGAGGAGACACAGGACATATCGGACTGGGGACACGCACTTCAGGGCGAGTGCGAGGAGGAGACACAGGATGTACCGGACTGGGGACACGCACTTCAGGGCGAGTGCGAGGAGGAGACACAGGATGTACCGGACTGGGGACACGCACTTCAGGGCGAGTGCGAGGAGGAGACACAGGACGTACAGGACTGGGGAGGCACACTGAAGGCCAGAAGCGTGGAGCCGGAACAGGTTGCACCAGCCTGCTAACCGGATGCTCTGGTCGGATGTTGAGCAGAACACACTTGCACAGCATCTCTCTCATCTCTTTCTCTCTTCCAACTTCTCCATTGCTTCCTTAACAGTCTCTGGCTCTTCCCGCGGCTCCTCCGCCAACTCCATCTGCCCCCCCCCCCAAAAAAAAAAATGTTTTATTGGGGTTCCTGTGGCCATGGTCTGATGACAACGCTCCTCCAGAGTTTGCCATTTGGGCTCTGGCACTCTCCTCGGCTTGACCGGCCACTGTACCCCCCCACAAAAAAAAAAAATCTTGGGGTTGTCCTTGGGATTTCTGGCCGCGAACCCGGCGTCATCGCTGTCCTCCATCCTTAACTTCCGTCTGCCGCCAAGGAAGGGTTTCGCCTCCTCCCATGACTTCTTCACCTGGTGAACACGCTGCTTGGTCCTGGTTTGGTGGGATATTCTGTCACGTTCGTCGTTGGAACTCGGACCAGCGTGATCTGGGTTCCACATCTTATTTATTGAAGTAAGTGAACCGCAAAACAAAACAATAAAGAATACCCCCTCGTCACGCCCTGACCTACTACACCATAGACAAACAAGGGCTCTCTATGGTCAGGGTGTGACATCACCCTTTTCCTTGATGACAGCTGTGCACACTCTGCATTCTCTCAACCAGCTTCAATTAACAGATGTGCCTTGTTAAAAGTTCATTTGTGGAATTTCTTCCCTTCTTAATGCGTTTGAGCCAATCACTTGTGTTGTGACAAGGTAGGGGGGGTATACAGAAGATAGCCCTATTTGGTAAAAGACGAAGTCCATATTATGGGAAGAACATCTCAAATAACCAAAGCGAAACGAAACTCCATCATTACTTTAAGACATGAAGTTCAGTCAATGAGGAAAATTTCAAAAACTTTTGAAACTGGCTCTCATGGGGACCACGACAGGAAAGGAAGACCCAACCTTTTCTGCAGAGGATAATCTCTTCTGGAGCTTCCAAGCGTGTTGTACGCCGAGATGTCCAAGATGTTGAAGAATATCACAAGATGCCAGCGTAGGGTTCTTCTTTGGCAGCTGTAGCCAGTCACCAGCTTGTCTAAATGGTCCACTCCTCCTTTTATGGCGTCCATTATGATTTCTTTTTTTTTTATGTTCTTGGCCACAGATTCTCCCATCCCTATACAGCGTACTCGAGTACCCCATTTGTGCCTTTCTTTGGCACGTAGGACACTGGGGACGTGTCGGCCGTGAACACAAACTTAGAGGAATTGAAAGGCCTATTCCGTGTATTCAACAGCTGAGGTGGGAGCTCTGGCTAGTTTTTTCGTAATATTTATATTATCGTCAGCTTCCTCTTGAGGAACTCCTGTCCCAGCTTGTGCCAAGTAAAAAAGTTAAAAAGTTATCACGTGATGTTGTGGCCACGGACTCCCTGTGTCACGTCCAGAACAACCCGTATCCCTTGGTCCTTCTCAGGAGCTCCTCCATCTGGCTTCCCTGTATACACTTGCAAGTTCCACACATATGATGAAGCAGCATCACAGGCAGCCCAGATCTTGATTCCATATTTTGCAGGTTTAGACGGTATGTACTGTCTGAATGGGCAGCAGCCCATATATGGCATAAGCTGCTCATCAACAGTAACGTTGGGCCCAGGGTTGTAAAACAGGGGAAGACGGTCCACCCACTTGTTCCACACTGACCTGATGTCACGTTCTGACCTTAGTTCCTTTGTTATGTCTTTGTTTTAGTATGGTCAGGGCGTGAGTTGGGTGGGAAGTCTATGTTCTTTTTCTATGATTTGGTATTTCTGTGTTTGGCCTGGTATGGTTCTCAATCAGAGGCAGCTGTCGTTGTCCCTGATTGAGAACCATACTTAGGCAGCCTGTTCTCCCCTTGAGTTGTGGGTGATTATACGTTCTGTTTAGTGTGTTTTACAACCTGACGGAGCTGGTTCGGTTGTGCTTTTTGTTTCTTTGTTTGATGTTGTTCAGTTTAAATAAATAATATGCTGTGCTTTGGTCCTCACTTCTTCCACCGACGACCGTTACACCTGATTGCAGCTAGCTTGTCTCTCTGCACTGACCCGATTGCAGCTAGCTTGTCTCTCTGCACTGACCTCATTGCAGCTAGCTTGTCTCTCTGCACTGACCTGATTGCAGCTAGCTTGTCTCTCTGCACTGACCTCATTGCAGCTAGCTTGTCTCTCTGCACTGACCTGATTGCAGCTAGCTTGTCTCTCTGCACTGACCTGATTGCAGCTAGCTTGTCTCTCTGCACTGACCTCAGCTCTTGTCTCTCTGCACTGACCTGATTGCAGCTAGCTTGTCTCTCTGCACTGACCTGATTGCAGCTAGCTTGTCTCTCTGCACTGACCTGATTGCAGCTAGCTTGTCTCTCTGCACTGACCCGATTGCAGCTAGCTTGTCTCTCTGCACTGACCTGATTGCAGCTAGCTTGTCTCTCTGCACTGACCTGATTGCAGCTAGCTTGTCTCTCTGCACTGACCTGATTGCAGCTAGCTTGTCTCTCTGCACTGACCTGATTGCAGCTTGTCTCTCTGCACTGCTTGTCTCTCTGCACTGACCTGATTGCAGCTAGCTTGTCTCTCTATACTGACCCCATTGCAGCTAGCTTGTCTCTCTGCACTGACCCGATTGCAGCTAGCTTGTCTCTCTGCACTGACCTGATTGCAGCTAGCTTGTCTCTCTGCACTGACCCGATTGCAGCTAGCTTGTCTCTCTGCACTGACCTGATTGCAGCTAGCTTGTCTCTCTATACTGACCCCATTGCAGCTAGCTTGTCTCTCTGCACTGACCCGATTGCAGCTAGCTTGTCTCTCTGCACTGACCTGATTGCAGCTAGCTTGTCTCTCTGCACTGACCCGATTGCAGCTAGCTTGTCTCTCTGCACTGACCTGATTGCAGCTGGCTTGTCTCTCTGCACTGACCTGATTGCAGCTAGCTTGTCTCTCTGCACTGACCCGATTGCAGCTAGCTTGTCTCTCTGCACTGACCTGATTGCAGCTAGCTTGTCTCTCTGCACTGACCTGATTTCAGCTAGCTTGTCTCTCTGCACTGACCTGATTGCAGTCCGGATGGTGTCTGGGATGAACAGTTCAAAATAATTCATGTCCTGCACATGGTTAAATTTTTTACATGTTTTCACCTACACACACACTTTTCCACGCTTTTATTACCCGGGTCCAGTGGACATATGTAATGTAAATGTGTAAGGGGGTGCACAATGAAAATGTGTTCTTTCAGATTTTTCAGAAGGCCAATAAGTCTCAGGTTTAAAAAAATAATATTAATTGTATCATTTTACTTTTTTTGTAAAATTTGAAAATGGGTCCCACAGACCCAGAACGCCACACGAGTTAAAAAACATAATTCCGCTTTTGACATTATGTGAATGGAATTGAATCAATTTTAAATTCAGGCTGTAACATGGTAATACTATGGTAATACTATGGTAATACTATGGTAATACTATGGTAATACTATGGTAATACTATGGTAATACTATGGTAATACTATGGTAATACTATGGTAATACTATGGTAATATTATGGTAATACCATGGTAATACTATGGTAATACTATGGTAATATTATGGTAATACTGTGGTAATACTATGGTAATACTATGTTAATACCTTCTGAAGGCACTGTACATGTTAATACTATGTTAATACCTTCTGAAGACACTGTATATGGTAATACTATGATAATACCTTCTGAAGACACTGTACATGTTAATACTATGTTAATACCTTCTGAAGGTACTGTACATGGTAATACTATGGTAATACCTTCTGAAGGTACTGTACATGATAATACCTTCTGAAGACACTGTACATGGTAATAATATGATAATACCTTCTGAAGCTACTGTACATGATAATACTATGTTAATACCTTCTGAAGGTACTGTACATGTTAATACTATGATAATACTATGTTAATACTATGTTAATACTGTACATGGTAATACTGTGATAATACTATGTTAATACTGTACATGGTAATACCTTCTGAAGGTACTGTACATGATAATACCTTCTGAAGACACTGTACATGGTAATAATATGGTAATACCTTCTGAAGGTACTGTACATGGTAATACTATGATCATACCTTCTGAAGACACTGTACATGGTAATACCTTCTGAAGGCACTGTACATGGTAATACTATGTTAATACCTTCTGAAGGTACTGTACATGTTAATACTATGATAATACTATGTTAATACTATGTTAATACTGTACATGGTAATACCTTCTGAAGGCACTGTACATGATAATACCTTCTGAAGGCACTGTACATGGTAATACTATGTTAATACCTTCTGAAGGTACTGTACATGTTAATACTATGATAATACTATGTTAATACTATGTTAATACTGTACATGGTAATACTGTGATAATACTATGTTAATACTGTACATGGTAATACCTTATGAAGGCACTGTACATGATAATACTACGATAATACTATGTTAATACTGTACATGGTAATACTATGATAATACTATGTTAATACTGTACATGGTAATACTATGATAATACTATGTTAATACTGTACATGGTAATACTATGATAATACCTTCTGAAGATACTGTACATGGTAATACTATGTTAATACCTTCTGAAGACACTGTACATGGTAATACTATGGCAATACTATGTTAATACTGTACATGGTAATACCTTATGAAGGCACTGTACATGATAATACCTTCTGAAGGTACTGTACATGGTAATACTATGATCATACCTTCTGAAGACACTGTACATGGTAATACCTTCTGAAGGCACTGTACATGGTAATACTATGTTAATACCTTCTGAAGGTACTGTACATGTTAATACTATGATAATACTATGTTAATACTGTACATGGTAATACTATGATAGTACTATGTTAATACTGTACATGGTAATACTATGATAATACTATGTTAATACTGTACATGATAATACTATGTTAATACCTTCTGAAGGTACTGTACATGGTAATACTATGGTAATACCTCCTGAAGGCACTGTACATGGTAATACTATGTTAATACCTTCTGAAGGTACTGTACATGGTAATACTATGTTAATACCTTCTGAAAGTACTGTACATGGTAATACTATGATAATACCTTCTGAAGGCACTGTACATGGTAATACTATGATAATACCTTCTGAAGGTACTGTACATGGTAATACTATGTTAATACCTTCTGAAGGTACTGTACATGGTAATACTATGTTAATACCTTCTGAAAGTACTGTACATGGTAATACCTTCTGAAGACACTGTACATGTTAATACTATGATAATACCTTCTGAAGGCACTGTACATGGTAATACTATGGTAAAACTATGGTAATACTATGTTAATACCTTCTGAAGGTACTGTACATGGTAATACCTTCTGAAGGCACTGTACATGTTAATACTATGGTAATACCTTCTGAAGGTACTGTACATGGTAATACTATGATAATACCTTCTGAAGGTACTGTACATGGTAATACTATGTTAATACCTTCTGAAGGTACTGTACATGGTAATACTATGTTAATACCTTCTGAAAGTACTGTACATGGTAATACTATGATAATACCTTCTGAAGGCACTGTACATGGTAATACCTTCTGATAACTGTAATATACTGTAATATACTGTAATATACTGTAATATACTGTAATATACTGTAATATACTGTAATATACTTATTTACCTTAACATGCAGCGATATGTACATGTATATTTAGATGGACTTCTGTCAGGGAGAGGCGTTTGAGTGTGTGTGTCCGTGCATGTGTGTGTGTGTCCGTGCATGTGTGTGTGTCCGTGCATGTGTGTGTGTACGTGCATGTGTGTGTGTGTCCTGCATGTGTGTGTGTGTCCGTGCATGTGTGTGTGTGTCCGTGCATGTGTGTGATGTGTCCGTGCATGTGTGTGTGTGTTCCGTGCATGTGTGTGTGTGTCCGTGCATGTGTGTGTGTGTCCGTGCATGTGTGTGTGTGTCCGTGCATGTGTGTGTGTCCGTGCATGTGTGTGTGTGTGTGTGTGTGTTTTCATGTCTTCATGCCTGTTGTTCAAGGACATTTTCACAAAGTCGTTTTTAAAGTCTTGTTCATCCAAATACCAGCAAACCAAATTAATTCAGCTCACATAAACACACACATTTTCCCCAAGTCTAATCACAGTAGATATGTGGTTACAATCCAGAAGATAAATTAAACTGTTAAATCAAGCAGTAACATTATTATCTCTTTCTTTTCCTCTCCTCTCCTTTCCTCTCCTCTTCTCTTCTCTTCTCTCCTCTTCTCTTCTCTTCTCCTCTTCTCTTCTCTTCTCTTCTCTTCTCTTTTCCTCTCCTCCTCTCCTCTCCTCTCCTCTCTTCTCTCTTTCCTCCTCTCCTCTCTCTCTCTCCTCTCATCCTCATCTCCTCTCCTCTCCTCTCCCTCCTGTCTCCCTCCACCCCCTCACCCCCTCTCCCTCCTCTCTCCCCCCTCCTCTCCCCCACTCCACTCTCCCCCAACCCCCTTCCCCCCTCC